>NW_020837973.1:6790992-6795575 GCF_003676395.1 Aethalodelphis obliquidens
TCTTTCTTTCTTTCTTTCTTTCTTTCTTTCTTTCTTTCTTTCTTTCCTTCTTTCTTTCTTTCTACTTTTTCACCCTTTTATTCTGAGCCGTGTGGATGAAAGGCTCTTGGTGCTGCAGCCAGCAGTCAGTGCTGTACCTCTGAGGTGGGAGAGCCAACTTCAGAACACTGGTCCACAAGAGACCTCCCAGCTCCACATGATCTCAAACAGCGAAAATCTCCCAGAGATCTCCATCTCAACACCAACACCCATCTTCACTCAACAACCAACAAGCTACAGTGCTGGACACCCTATGCCAAACAACTAGCAAGACAGGAACACAACCCCACCCATTAGCGGAGAGGCTGCCTAAAATCATAAGTCCACAGACACCCCAAAACACACCACCAGACGTGGACGTGCCCACCAGAAAGACAAGATCCAGCCTCATCAACCAGAACACAGGCACTAGTCCCCTCCACCAGGAAGCCTACACAACCCACTGAACCAACTTTAGTCACTGGGGACAGACACCAAAAACAACAGGAACTATGAACCTGCAGCCTGCGAAAAGGAGACCACAAACACAGTAAGATAAGCAAAATGAGAAGACAGAAAAACACACAGCAGATGAAGGAGCAACATAAAAACCCACCAGACCTAACACATGAAGAGGAAATAGACAGTCTACCTGAAAAAGAACTCAGAATAATGATAGTAAAGATGATCCAAAATCTTGGAAATAGAATAGAGAAAATGCAAGAAACATTTAACAAGGAACTAGAAGAACTAAAGATGAAACAAGCAACGATGAACAACACAATAAATGAAATTAAAAACACTCTAGATGGAATCAATAGCAGAATAACTGAAGCAGAAGAATGGATAAGTGACCTGGAAGATAAATTAGTGGAAATAACTACTGCAGAGCAGAATAAAGAAAAAAAAGAATGAAAAGAACTGAGGAGAGGCTCAGAGACCTCTGGGACAATATTAAAGGCACCAACATTCAAATTATAGGGGTTCTAGAAGAGGAAGAGAAAAACAAAGGGACTGAGAAAATATTTGAAGAGATTATAGTTGAAAACTTCCCTAATATGGGAAAGGAAATAGTTAATCAAGTCCAGGAAGCACAGAGAGTCCCATACAGGATAAAGCGAAGGAGAAACACGCCATGACACATATTAATCAAACTGTCAAAAATTAAATACAAAGAAAACATATTGAAAGCAGGAAGGGAAAAACAGCAAATAACACACAAGGGATTCCCCTTAAGGTTAACAGCTGATCTTTCAGCAGAAATTCTGCAAGCCAGAAGGGACTGGCAGGACATATTTAAAGTGATGAAGGAGAAAAAACCTGCAAACAAGATTACTCTACCCAGCACGGATCTCATTCAGATTTGATGGATAAATTAAAACCTTTATAGGCAAGCAAAATCTAAGAGAGCTCAGCACCACCAAACCACCTTTACAACAAATGCTAAAGGATCTTCTCTAGGCAAGAAACACAAGAGAAGGAAAAGACCTACAATAACAAACCCCCCAAAATTAAGAAGATTGGAATAGGAACATACATATTGATAATTACCTTAAATGTAAATGGATTAAAAGCTCCCACCAAAAGACACAGACTGGCTGAATGGATACAAAAACAAGACCCATATATATGCTGTCTACAAGACACCCACGTCAGAACTAGAGACACATACAGACTGAAAGTGAGGGGATGGAAAAAGATGTTCCATGCAAATGGAAACCAAAAGAAAGACAGAGTGGCAATTATCATATCAGACAAAATAGACTTTAAAATAAAGACTATTAGAAGAGACAAAGAAGGACACTACATAATGATCAAGGGATCGATCCAAGAAGAAGGTATAACAATTGTAAATATATATGCACCCAACATAGGAGCACCTCAATACATAAGGCAAATACTAACAGCCATAAAAGGAGAAATCAACAGTAACACATTCATAGTAGGGGACTTTAAGACCCCACACTCACCAATGGACAGATCATCCAAAATGAAAATAAATAGGGAAACACAAGCTTTAAATGATACATTAAACAAGAGGTGTTTAATTGATATGTATAGGACATTCCATCCAAAAACAACAGAATACACATTTTTCTCAAGTGCTCATGGAACATTCTCCAGGATAGATCATATCTTGGTTCACAAATCAAACCTTGGTAAATTTAAGAAAATTGAAATTGTATCAAGTATCTTTTCTGACCAAAACACCATGAGACTAGATATCAATTACAGGAAAAGTCCTGTAAAAAATACAAACACATGGAGGCTAAACAATACACTACTTAATAACGAAGTGATCACAGAAGAAATCAAAGAGGAAATCAAAAAATACCTAGAAACAAATGACAATGAAGACACGACAACCCAAAACCTATAGGATGCAGCAAAAGCAGTTCTAAGAGGGAAGTATATAGCAATACAATCCTACCTTAAGAAACAGGAAACATCTCAAATAAACAACCTAACCTTGCACGTAAAGCAATTAGAGAAAGAATAACAAAAAGACCCCAAAGTTAGCAGAAGGAAAGAAATCAAAAAGATCAGATCAGAAAAAAATGAAAAAGAAATGAAGGAAATAATAGCAAAGGTCAATAAAACTAAAAGCTGGTTCTTTGAGAAGGTAAAAAAATTGATAAACCATTAGCCAGACTTATCAAGAAAAACAGGGAGAAGACTCAAATCAATAGAATGAGAAATGAAAAAGGAGAAGTAACAACTGACACTGCAGAAATACAAAAGATTATGAGAGATTACTACAAGCAACACTATGCCAATAAAATGGGCAACCTGGAAGAAATGGACAAATTCTTAGAAAATCACAACCTGTCAAGACTGAATCCAGAAGAAATAGAAAATATGAACTGACCGATCACAAGCACTGACATTGAAACTGCGATTAAAAATCTTCCAACAAACGAAAGCCCAGGAACAGATGGCTTCACAGGTGAATTCTATCAAACATTTAGAGAAGAGTTAATACCTATCCTTCTCAAACTCTTCCAGAATATAGCAGAGGGAGGAACACTCCCAAGCTCATTCTACAAGACCACCATCACCTTGATACCAAAACCAGACAAGGATGTCACAAAGAAAGAAAACTACAGGCCAATATCACTGATGAACATAGATGCAAAACTCCTCAACAAAATACTAGCAAACAGAATCCAGCAGCACATTAAAAGGATCATACACCATGATCAAGTGGATTTTTTTCAAGGAATGCAAGGATTCTGCAATATATGCAAATAAATTAATGTGATAACCATATTAACAAATTGAAGGAGAAAAACCCTATGGTCATCTCAATATATACAGAGAAAGCTTTCAACAAAATTCAACACACATTTATAATAAAAACTGTCCAGAAAGTCAGTATAAAGGAAACTTTCCTCAACATAGTAAAGGCCATATATGACAAACCCACAGCAAACATCATCCTCAATGGTGAAAAACTGAAAGCATTTCCACTAAGGTCCAGAAAAAGACAAGGTTGCCCACTCTCACCACTCTTATTCAACATAGTTTTGTAAGTTTTAGCCACAACAATCAGAGAAGAAAAGGAAATAAAAGGAATCCAAATCGGAAAAGAAGAAGTAAAGATGTCACTGTTTGCAGATGACATGACACTATACACAGAGAATCCTAAAGATGCTACCAGAAAACTACTAGAGCTAATCAATGAATTTGGTAAAGTAGCAGGATACAAAATTAATGCACAGAAATCGCTGGCACTACTGTACACTAATGATGAAAAATCTGAAAGTGAAATCAAGAAAACACTCCCATTTACCATTGCAACAAAAAGAATAAAATATCTAGTAATAAACCTACCTAAGGAGACAAAAGACCTGTATGCAGAAAATTATAAGACACTGAGGAAAGAAATTAAAGATGATACAAATAGATGGAGAAATATACCATGTTCTTGGATTGGAAGAATCAACATCGTGAAAATGCCTCTACTACCCAAAGCAATCTACAGATTCCATGCAATCCCTATTAAGCTACCACTGGCATTTTTCACAGAACTAGAACAAAAAATTTCACAATTTGTATGGAAACGCAAGAGACCCCGAATAGCCAAAGCAATCTTGAGAATGAAAAACAGAGCTGGCGGAATCAGGCTCCCTGACTTCGGACTATACTACAAAGCTACAATAATCAAGATGGTACAGTACTGGCACAAAAACAGAAATATAGATCAATGGAACAGGATAGAAAGCCCAGAGATAAACCCATGCATATATGGTCAACTTATGTTTGATATAGGAGGTAGGAATGTACAATGGAGAAAGGACAGCCTCTTCAATAAGTGGTGCTGGGAAAACTGGACAGGTACATGTAAAAGTATGAGATTAGATCACTCCCTAACACCATACACAAAAATAAGCTCAAAATGGATTAAAGACCTAAATATAAGGCCAGAAACTATCAAACTCTTAGAGGAAAACATAGGCAGAACACTCTATGACATAAATCACAGCAAGATTCTTTCTGACCCACCTCCTAGAGTAATGGAAATAAAAACAAAAATAAACAAATGGGACCTAATGAAACTTCAA
>NW_020837973.1:6800575-6875916 GCF_003676395.1 Aethalodelphis obliquidens
TATATATATATATATATATATGAGGGAATATTACCCAACCATAAAAAAGAATGAAATCTTGCCATTTGCTACAACATGGATGGACTTAGAGGATATTATGCTAGGTGAAAGACGCCAGACAGAGAAAGATAAGGTATGATTTCACTTACATGTTGAATCTAAAAAACAAGATGAATGGACAAAGATAACAAAACAGAAACAGACTCACAGATAGAGAATAATCAGATGGTTGCCAGAGGGGAGAGTGTTGGCTGGAGAAGAGAAATAGATGAGGGAAATTAAGAGGTACACACTTCCAGTTATAAAATAAAGAGTCACAGGGATGAAACATACAGAGTGAGGAATATAGTAATAATAATGTAATATCTTTGTAGGGTGACAAATGGTAACTAGATCATTTTGCAATGCATAGAAATACCAAATCACTATGTTGTGCACCATGAACTAACATAGTGTTGTATGTCAACTAGACTTCATAAAACACGCAAACTTATAAAGAGATCAAATTTGTCATTACCAGAGGTGAGAGTGGGATGAAGGGGAATTGGATGAAAGTAGTAAAAAAGTACAAACTTCCAATTATAAGATAAATATGTTAAAAAAAATAAAATTTAGGGGCTTCCCTGGTGGCGTAGTGGTTGGGAGTCCACCTGCCGATGCAGGGGACACGGGTTTGTGCCCCGGTCCGGGAAGATCCCACATGCCGTGGAGTGGCTAGGCCCGTGAGCCATGGCCACTGAGCCTGCGCGTCCGGAGCCTGTGCTCCGCAACGGGAGAGGCCACAACAGTGAGAGGCCCGCGTACAGCAAAAAATAAATAAAATAATAAAATTTAGGAATAAACATAGAGGTGTGTTGCTTCTTAGGTGGGTTCCTCCCATTTAGAATTATTCCTCCCCTCTCTTCACTTTTGTCATATTCTGTTGTCTAGAAGCAGACTCAGGTTCCATCCACACTCAAGGGGAGGGCCTTATAGTGTTGGAACACCAGGGGCTGGGAATCATGAGGACCATGTTTTCCTCAGCTTGAGGGCAATCTGCCTGCCGGCCTCAGTGATTCATGTCCCTCCCATATGAAGGTATAAGCATCAACTAAAGTCCAAAATCTTATCATTTTAATCAAGTCAAGGTGTGGATGAGGATCCTGGGGCCTCAACTGATTAACATACATTAACATATAATCTGTTAAATATAGCTCCTGTGGAAAAACTCCGCCCCTTCTGTGGACCTGTGGACTAGGGAGACAATGGATCGTGGGAAGAATTTAGGGTAACAGTTCTATAAGACCTGTCACAAAGGGGAAATGGAAGGTTAAGGGAACCACTAGGCTACAGCAGTTCTGAAATCCAGCCAGGCAAATATCAGGAGTTTCTTGATTAGGTTTCAAGTCCTGGGCATAACACTCTGTGATCCTCATCTCTACCTTTTGTGCTCTTGGTTCCGCTTCCTGAATAATCCTTTCTTTTTAATAAAAGGTAGTGTGTGATTGCAGTGATTTGTACTGAGCAGTTTTATCAGCTTGTTCATGGCATTGCCTACATGAGTGAAATGTATAGAGATTCTTAAAGTGCATTTTCTATCCACCCTTCTTAGGTTTTCACCTATAAGGAGCTATCTGGCATTATAACAAAAGAGATAATATTAGTTAACTCTTTTAACTACAATAAATTCAATAAAAAGTTTGAAAGGATAGCATAAAAATAAGAAAAACAATTTCAACCTCATTTATTTATTTATTTATTATTTATTTTTGTGGTACACGAGCCTCTCACTCTTGTGGCCTCTCCCGTTGCGGAGCACAGGCTCCGGAAGCGCAGGCTCAGCGGCCATGGTTCACAGGCCCAGCCACTCCGTGGCATGTGGGATCTTCCCGGACCGGGGCACAAACCCATGTCCCCTGCATCATCAGGCAGACTCTCAACCACTGTGCCACCAGGGAAGCCCTCAATCTCATTTATTAATAGAGGTAAAAATGTTAAATAAAATATTTGCAAGTGAACTTATATATACAGTGAACAATAATAACACCTATCTAGTGTTTATTCCAGGAACATGATAGTATAACATCATATTCTCAGGGAAAGGGAGCAAATCTAAGAGATCACCTTCAAAGTACACTTGAAACCATTTGGTAACCATTTGGGGGTTTTGTTTTTAAGTAAAATAGGAGTAGAATGAGATCTTACTATGATTTTAAATTTCTCTCTCAAATCAACATCACTGATATGCTACTCTGGAAATGTTAGCCAATATGATTAGAAGTAAAACAAGTTATGAAGTATCATTTTGGAAGAAAGATAGTGAAGTTATTAGTGTGTGCAGATGATATTTTGATAATCTGGAATAAGCAAGATATTTTAGTGTAAAACTATTGCAGACAAGTGGATTGAGTGAGATAGATGACTTCAAAACACACATGGCAAAATCAATAGCTTTCTTCTCTTCAGGTTCGTAATTAGAAAACATGGACCTTCCACTTCCAAGACAAAATCCCACTGAGATGACAAGGGGTGTGTGTGTGTGTGTGTGTGTGTAAAATTCACATTGACACTGGGAAAAATAAGAAGCGAGGCTGTGAGGTATAGAGAATTTTTGAGCTTTTTTCTTTTTTTTTTTTTTGGTAACGTTTAAAAGGAAATGGGATCAGACTTTTTGGGGAACCAGGGCTAAGAAAAGAAGCCAGGCCACTCCCTGCCTCCTGCTGCTTCAAGTAGCTCCCTTTTACCTCTAGCCTCTGGGGAAGTGCCCTGCTGCCCATCATTCAAATCACAGCACAGGTGTGGGCCAGGTGCGATCAGGGTAATTAGTGGAATGACTGTAAGTCACCTGATCCATTGAATTTGCAACATGAGGGCTGCTGTCATTTCACAAAGACTCTGTTTCCCCAACTCAAGCACAGCATTTAGGACAGAGTAGCCAAGTAACTAATGTGCTTGATTGAATAAATCAATAATGAAAGAATGTTTGATGGATGCCATTCTCTCCTCCTTCTGAAACATTTCCTGTGTCCAGCTCTACATAGGAAAACACTAACACTATCCCCTGACAGGGCTCAGCTCTGATACTGCCCCAGACATAAAACAGTCTCTATTTACCCCTCCTTCCTGTGATTGAAACCAAGTCCCCACAAAACCGAATTCCCATGCTGAGTTCATGATTAACCTCACTATCCCAAACTTTATTCCCTTTCTTGTTCTTCCCCTGTTCCCCTCAGGATTGAGGCATATCAAAGAAAAGGGGGTATTGAAACTAAGCAGGACCCATTGGGTCCTCCTGGATACAACAGCCCTCTGTGACCCCCTTTTCTTGTTTGTCTCCTAGGCATTCCCTGAGTTCCAAAGAGCAGACAAGCAACTACTAATTAGGGGTGAGGGAATGCAGAAACAAAGGAAAGCAGTTAAACAAGGAAAGTAATAATGATAGTTCAGCAATAAAACAGAGTCCTAATTCCTCCTCAAGGGATATAGATAACAAAGTGACACACACCTTTGAGTTGTTCTACAGGAACTAAGACCCCCCAACCGGATGGAGGATGGTGACTACATGCTGAGCACAAGCACAAAGACCCTAGACTGGTGGGAACCAGAAGTTTGATGATTAAGATTCCTAAAGCATCACCCTGTTGCCTCACCACCAACCAATCAGAAGAAAGTCATGTACCCTGCAGCCCTCACCCCAAATGTTGCTTTAACAATCCTTCCCTGAAAGCCATCAGGGAGTTTGAATTTTTTTAGCACAAGCTGCCCATACTCTTGCTTGGCACTGTACAACCCAGTGCTTAGTAGATTGGCCTTGCTGCATGGTGGGTGAGCAGACCTGAGTTCAGTTCAGTAACATGAGAACTTTAGCTCTCTGCCATTCCAATGTTTATTAAATATTCATTTATGAAATAGTTAATGAGTTTCTGCCATGTGCACAGCACTGCGTGTATGCAATAGAGCCACAGATTGTAATTATTTTCTGTAAAGATTTGCTTAAATGAGATTTTAAAAAATAAAAGTAGATTTTCTCTTACCTAGAGTACTTATTGATGGAATTGAAATGATAAATTTGCCAGACTCAAAGTTTTGGTTCTTTTTCAGGTCAAGCAGACTCTTTGCCCTTGACTGAAGCAGTTTGTGACTTTGCCAGGATTATAGAACATGGTGTTATATAAAAATAACAACAAAGTAAGTCAAAGACAGATGCCTCTAGAGTAAAATCTATGACTATCTACACTGACTTTTTAATTTTAACAGAATCCCATAGGGTGACTCAAAGGAAAGTCTTGAAGCAAACACAGGACATTTGATACTTAAAATACTGGGAGATTATCATAAGGATAGTTTTATAAATAAGCCAAGGGACAAAAAAGTTTTTTTTTTTTTTTTGCCATTAGAAAAATACTATGACAGGCAAGAAAGGTCAATGAGACTACCATGCATTTGTTGAATGAAGAAAAACATACAACTTAAAGTTGCAAGTTAAGTTTCATTCAAGTATATTATTGAAGACTCCAGTCTGAGAGGCAGCCTCTCAGATAGCTCTAAGGAACTGCTCCAAAAGACGAAAGGGAGGAGCCAAAATATATAGGAGTTTTTCCCTGGAAAAAAAAATGTAGTCGAACATTAAAAAATTACTGCTAATCACAAAGAACAGATATCTCAAGTCAATCATTTTAGTGCTTTTCTAAGTATGGGAAGATCAACTATACATCAATTAAAAAAAAAAAAAATTTGCATTCATTTGAACATTCAAAACTGGCCCAAAGTGAATCCTAGTAATTCCATGTTTGTTCTTCGAAGAACCAAATCAAGATAAACTTTTAAAAATGTGTAATTTTCAGGTTAAGTTATCCTCATCCCATTTATTCAATATGCATGGATTATCCTTCTTACAACACCACTGTTAAGTGGATATCATCATCCTCATTTTACCAATAAGAAATCCAGAGCTTGTACTATTAAAAAGTACAGGAAACTTGCAATATGAAAGGAGAGCAGTTGACCTAGGAAGCAATCGATCTAGATTCTATAATTTACTTGTCAGGAGACTGAAGGGAAGAAGGAGGGGAAGGGGGCACTCAGAACAGACAGTACCATTGAAAGGTTGGGAGACAGGAGATAAATATTACAAGAGTAAACAAGCAATTATAACTGAATGAAAAACATAAAACATAAAGGTTTCCAAGAAACCTGTGTTTCCAGTATGAATAAACTAGTCCATTTACAATAGAAACTTTAAAAAAGTTAGTATGATTGCAAACAAAAAGTACATATAAGTTAAACAATATAAGGAATTAGCTGAAAATAACGTTTTTTTTCCTGTCAAAAGAAAAATAATGTCGGCAAATGGTCACTTCACTAAAAACAAAAATGTGTCAAACTCAAAGCAAAAACTGTATGAAATATAGCATAATTTCTAAGCAACTGCTGAAGTATAAGAAAGTCTTGAATTAATTGCATACTTGTTCTTCAGCTGGAGGAGAGCAAGGACTGCCTCTCTGCAGCTATAGATACAAACCCGTTTGCTCTGTGTTTATCACATCCTCTCTGCTGAAATCACATCCAGGGACTTATGCAATGGTATCTGGCAACATGGCCTTCAGAATAATGGGGAAAGTACCAGAAGACTTGAACATGTGTAATGGTTAATTTTATGTGTCAACTTTGGCTAGGCTGTGGCGCCTAGTTTTTTTGTCAAATGCCAGTCTAGATGTTGCTCTGAAGGTGTTTTGTAGATGTGATTAACATTAAAATCAATTGATTTAAGTGAAGGGAGATTACGCTCAACAATGTGATGGGCCTCATCCAATCAGTTGTAGGTCTTTGTGGCAAAACCTGAGGTTCCCTCTAAAAGAATTGTTCTGACTCAAGGCTGTAATACAGAAATTTTGCCTGAATTTCTAGTATTCTGGCCTGTCCTAGGGATTTCAGACTTAAGACTAACGTCAACTTCTACTGGAATTTCCAGTTTATCGGCCTGCCCTACAGCTGTGGACTAGCCATCCTCCATAATCACATGAGCCAATTCTTTAAAATCAACCTCTATCAATCTATCTATCCATAGATAGATATAGATATCTCTCTCTCTATCTATCTATCTCTCTATCTATCCATCTGTCTATATCTCCTCTTGGTTCTGTTTCTCTGGAGAATTTAAACTGATACACTGTGTTTCTAGGATTCTTCCCTGGGATTTACCTCATTTGGATTCAGAGAAGTGGCTTTTCCTCAGGTCCCCAGGTTACTTGTGAGCAAGTCATACCTTCCAGCAATTTGGTTACATGAGCCTTGAGGGGATCACAGATCTGAATCCAAAGAAATGTAAGTCTGTATTCACAGAATTGCTTTCAAGAAGGATGTGAGGTATGTAAGAAGCAGGAAGAAGAGAAAGATAACTGGTTTCCTTCCTCATCCTGCAGACTCAACTCTTGTGGCTCAAGGTAGCCCCCTCCCCAAAGTACCTTTGCTTCTCTGTGGCCTTCTCACCTGATAGCCAGTGGTTCTTACTTTAACATTTGCTCTGGTAGCTTCTCCAGTCCACTCTCCACGCTTGCCCTTCTTACTGCCAGTAACAATGAGTAATGAGTGCTGACATATATTTACTTTCAGGGTTTTGTTTGTTTGTTTGTTTTAATTTCTTCTATAAACTTGGTTAGCCTGACTCATAATCCATTAATTATCCCTGGAGAATTCAGACAACTAGCAACTGAAAGATGAAGGAAAATTTAGGTGTCTTTTTACTTATTCTCTCTTAGCTCTGTCAAGTGTATGATATCAATAATTTTTCCCTATTTTTTCTAAATTTTTGAGAATCTATACCAAAAGAGACAAAGTATTCAACTTTTTTCATGCAAGTGAACTGGAATTCATACCTTCATGTTTCATTAGAGATCAGGAGGCAAATTATAACTCATTTTTCCCTTGGGGTTGTTGAAATTTTTCTTTCTAGATCAACTCCCTCCTTCCTGTGAGTCTCCACCCGAGGTCCCATCAAGATAAATCTGAACTTGCTCTATTGTCTGCAGCTCCTTCATAGGGACACAAAGGAAAAGCAACATGTTTCCCAGGAATGAAGGAGAGAGAAGCTACCAAGGACAAAACTCCGAACAGACAGGAGAATAGGGAGAAAATCACTACAAATCCTGAACACGAAATCGATGACTAAAACTGTACATCAGCAAGACAAACATTAGTGCATGAGCTACCCTGCTTGTTGCACAAATCTCAGGCCTGTTACCAATAGGGCTACAATTATTTTTGAATTCAAGTCACTTTAGTCTGTTTTGGATTAAAATGATACACAAGTACCACTTGTGAGTGGGGAGTATGACACTCACAGAAAAGCCTTGGAAAACCCTCTTGATTCTAGCCGTGGGACAGTTTCTAATGGCATGAGGCTTCTAGCATTCTGCTCCCATTTTCTTTATGCCCTGGAAGCTCTCTCAGGGCATCACTGCAGAAATGCCAATGTTCCCATGTGAAGAAGGTATTAGCAGGACTTTCTGCTTAATAGCTCTACACAAATTAGAAAAGCAGGAAGTCATTAGCATCATGGATTCTAAAGGCATGAAATCCAGCTGCATGATATTATTTTCATCTTGCACAGCTTTCAGAAAAGCTTAAGTGGATATATTTGCATGATTTAGGGCAGTAGTTCTCAAACTTTATTGAGCACAAGGCGCCTGGAGGGTTTGTTGAAAATATGATTTCAGGAATTGTCCTCTGAATGTCTGATTCAGGAGGCCTGGGTGGAGTCAGAATTCTAGCAAGTTCCAAGGTGGTGCTAATGCTGCAGGTCTGGGGACCACACATTGGAACGACTGGTTTAGAGAAAAGCAGGCATTAAACTACATGCTATTCTTTTCATGGGACACAGAAGGAGGTAGTATTCTATTTATAATAAAAGGAACAGTATTATGCTTCTCTCTTCAGAACTTTTTCATTTGTTTCAGGATTATTTAAGAGTTTACAGAAATTATAAAACCAGCCCTAATGAGAGGTTATCATTCTCTTGTTAATAATTCTTTGTTCCTTATTCTGGATTCCAGCTGGGGAGGCGATAGTGTTTAGGCATCTCCTCACTTTTCTGTTAGAATTACCTGAGTTTACCTTTGCCATAATACGACTAAATCACTGCTTGGAGGCTGCATTACTCTATTCCATATATTCCCAGAAAGAGGAAGAAAATCATTCTTTCTTTCATTTATTTTTTCTGCAATCAACTTATTTGTTGTTGTTGTTGTTGTTTTTTCAGAGAATAGTTTGGGTCATATAGAATACTTTTCATCATTTCCATTAGGGCAACTTTCAGTTTTCTCTAAAAGTGATCAACTTATTCACACATTCTGGCTATTGTGTTTGAGAAAATAAGAAAGAAAAATACCCACCAGTCCATTCCCTTAAAGAAGGCAGCATGGTACAAAGAGCAAGCCCCACCCATCAACAGTCAAGTTGATTAAAGTTTTACTGAGCTCTGTCCACCAGAGCAACAGTTACCTCTACCCAACACCAGTCCCTCCCATCAAGTCTCTTAGATAGCCTCATCCACCAAGGGTAGAAGCAAGAAGAACTACAATCCTGCAGCCTGTAGATCAAAAACCACATTCACAGAAAGATAGACAAGGTGAAAATGCAGAGGGCTATATACCAGATGAAGGAACAAGACAAAACCCAAGAAAAACAACTAAATGAAGTGGAGGTAGGCAACCTTCCAGAAAAACAATTCAGAATAATGATAGTGAGGACGATCCAAGACCTAGGAAAAAGAATGGAGGCAAAGATCGAGAAGATGCAAGAAATGTTTAACAAAGGCCTAGAAGAATTAAAGAACAAACAAACAGAGATGAACAATACAATAATTGAAATGAAAACTACACTAGAAGGAATCAATAACAGAATAACTGAGGCAGAAGAACGGATAAGTGACCTGGAGGGCAGAGTGGTGGAATTCACTGCTGTGGAACAGACTAAAGAAAAAAGAATGAAAAGAAATGAAGACAGGCTAAGAGAGCTCTGGGAAAATATTAAACGCAACAACATTCACATTATAGGGGTTCCAGAAGGAGAAGAGAGAGAGAGAAAAGACCAGAGAAAATATTTGAAGAGATTTTAGTCAAAAACTTCCCTAACATGGGAAAGGAAATAGCACCCAAGTCCAGGAAACGCATCGAGTCCCATACAGGATAAATCCAAGGAGAAACATGCCGAGACACATAGTAATCAAACTGGTAAAAATTAAAGACAGAGAAAAATTATTGAAAGCAACAAGAGAAAAATAACAAATAACATACAAGGGAACTCCCATAAGGTTAACAGCTGATTTCTCAGCAGAAACTCTACAAGACAGAAGGGAGTGGCATGATATACTTAAACTGATGAAAGGCATAACCTACAACCAAGATTACTGTACCCAGCAAGGATCTCATTCAGATTCGATGGAGAAATCAAAAGCTTTACAGACAAGCAAAAGCTAAGAGAATTCAGCACCACCAAACCAGCCCTACAACAAATGCTAAAGGAACTTCTCTAAGTGGGAAACACAAGAGAAGAAAAGGACCTACAAAAACAAACCCAAAACAATTAAGAAAATGGTCATAGGAACATACATATCGATAATTACCTTAAACGTGAATGGATTAAGTGTTCTGGACAAAAGACACAGGCTTGCTGAATGGATACAAAAACAAGACCCATATATATGCTGTCTTAAAGAAACCCACGTCAGACCTAGGGACACATACAGACTGAAAGTGAGGGGATGGAAAAAGGTATTCCATGCAAATGGAAATCAAAAGAAAGCTGGATTAGCTATGCTCATATCCGATAAAATAGACTTTAAAATAAAGAATGTTACAAGACACAAGGAAGGACACTACATAATGATCAAGGGATCAATCCAAGATGAATATATAACAATTAGAAATATACATGCACCCAATATAGGAGCACCTGAATACATAAGGCAACTGCTAACAGCGATAAAAGAGGAAATCGACAGTAACACAATAATAGTGGGGGACTTTAACACCTTACTTACACCAATGGACAGATCATCCAAAATGAAAATAAATAAGGAAACAGAAGCTTTAAATGACACAATAGACCAGATAGATTTAATTTATATTTATATGACATTCCATCCAAAAACAGCAGATTACACTTTCTTCTCAAGTGCATGCGGAACACTCTCCAGGATAGATCACATCTTGGGTCACTAATCAAGCCTCAGCAAATTTAAGAAAATTTAAATCATGTGAAGCATCTTTTCTGACCACAATACTACGAGATTAGAAATGAATTACAGGGAAAAAAAAACGTAAAACACACAAACACATGGAGGCTAAACAATACGTTACTAAATAACCAAGAGATCACTGAAGAAATCAAAGAGGAAATCAAAACATACCTAGAGACAAACGACAATGAAAACACGATGATCCAAAACCTATGGGATGCATCAAAAGCAGTTCTAAGAGGGGAGTTTATAGCTATACAAGCCTACCTCAAGAAACAAGAAAAATCTCAAGTAAACAATCTAACGTTACACCTAAAGGAACTAGAGAAAGAAGAACAAACAAAACCCAAAGTTAGCAGAAGGAAAGAAATCATAAAGATCAGAGCAGAAATAAATGAAATAGAAACAAAGAAAACAATAGCAAATATCAATAAAACTAAATGCTGGTTCTTTGAGAAGATAAACAAAATTGATAAACCATTAGCCAGACTCATCAAGAAAAAGAGGGAGAGGACTCAAATCAATAAAATTAGAAATGAAAAAGGAGAAGTTACAACAGACACTGCAGAAATACAAAGCATCTTAAGAGACTACTACAAGCAACTCTGTGCCAATAAAATGGACAACCTGGAAGAAATGGACAAATTCTTAGAAAGGTATAAGCTTCCAAGACTGAACCAGAAAGAAACAGAAAATATGAACAGACCAATCACAAGTAATGAAATTGAAACTGCGATTATAAATCTTGCAACAAACAAAAGTCCAGGACCAGATGGCTTCACAGGTGAATGCTATCAAACATTTAGAGAAGAGCTAACACCCATCCTTCTCAAACTCTTCCAAAAAATTGCAGAGGAAGGAACACTCCCAAACTATGAGGCCACCATCACCCTGATACCAAAACCAGACAAAGATACTACAAAAAAGAAAATTACAGACCAATGTCACTGATGAATATTGATGCAAAATTCTTCACCAGAATACTAGCAACAGAATCCAACAACACATTAAAAGGATCATACACCACAATCAAGTGGGATTTATCCCAGGGATGCAAGGATTCTTCAATATACGCAAATCAATCATTGTTATACACCATATTAACAAACTGAAGAAGAAAAACCATATGATCATCTCAATAGATGCAGAAAAAGCATCTGACAAAATTCAACACCCATTTATGATAAAAACTCTCCAGAAAGTGGGCATAGAGGGAACCTACCTCAACATAATAAAGGCCATATATGACAAACCCACAGCAAACATCATTCTCAATTGTGAAAAACTGAAATCATTTCCTCTAAGATCATGAATGACACAAGGATGTCCACTCTCACCACTATTATTTAACATAGTTTTGGAAGTGCTAGCCATGGCAATAAGAGAAGAAAAAGAAATAAAAGGAATACAAATTGGAAAAGAAGAAGTAAAACTGGCACTGTTTGCAGATGATATGATACTATACATAGAGAATCCTAAAAATGCTACCAGAAAGCTACTAGAGCTAATCAATGAATTTGGTAAAGTTGCAGGATACAAAATTAATGCACAAAAATCTCTTGCATTCCTATACACTAATGATGAAAAATCTGGAAGAGAAATTATGGAAACACTCCCATTTACCATTGCAACAATAAGAATAAAATACCTAGGAATAAACCTACCTAAGGAGACAAAAGACCTGTATGCAGAAAACTATAAGACACTGATGAAAGAAATTAAAGATGACACCAACAGATGGAAAGATGTACCATGTTCTTGGATTGGAAGAATCAATATTGTGAAAATGACTATACTACCCAAAGCAATCTATAGATTCAATGAAATCCCTATCAAATTACCAATGGCATTTTTTATGGAAGTAGAACAAATCCTCTTAAAATTTGTATGGAGATACAAAAGACCCCGAATAGCAAATGCAGTCTTGAGGGAAAAAAACGGAGCTGGAGGAATCAGGCTCCCTGACTTCAGACTATACTACAAAGCTACATAATCAAGACAATATGGTACTGGCACAAAAACAGAAACAGAGATCAATGGAACAAGATAGAAAGCCCAAAGGTTAATCCAGGCACCTATGGTCAACCAATCTATGACAAAGGAGGCAAAGATAAACAATGGAGAAAAGACAGTCTCTTCAGTAAGTGGTGCTGGGAAAACTGGACAGCTACATGTAAAAGAATGAATTTAGAACACTCCCTAACACCATCCACAAAAATAAACTCAAACTGGATTCGAGCCCTAAATGTAAGATCGGACACTGTAAAACTCTTAGAGGAAAACATAGGAAGATCACTCTGACATAAATCACAGCAAGATCTTTTTTGATTCACCTCCTAGAGTAATGGAAATAAAAACAAAAATAAACAAATGGAACCTAATGAAACTTCAAAGCTTTTGCACAGCAAAGAAACCATAAAGAAGGCGAAAAGACAACCCTCAGAATGGGAGAAACTATTTGCAAATGAATCATCAGACAAAGGGTTAATCTCCAAAATATATAAACAGCTCATGCAGCTCAATATTAAAAAAACAAGCAACCCAATCCAAAAATGGGCAGAAGACCTAAATAGACATTTCTCCAAAGAAGACATACAGTTGGCCAAGAAGCACATGAAAAGCTGCTCAACATCATTAATCATTAGAGAAATGCAAGTCAAAAGTACAATTAGGTATCACCTCACACCAGTCAGAATGGGCACCATCAGAAAATCTACAAATAACAAATGCTGGAGAGGGTGCAGAGAAAAGGGAACCCTCTTGCACTGTTGGTGGGAATGTAAATTGATACAGCCACTATGGAGAACAGTATGGAGGTTCCTTAAAAAACTAAAAATAGATTTGCCATATGATCCAGCAATTCCACTACTGGGAATATACCCAGAGAAAACCGTATTTCAAAAAGACACATGCATCCCAGTGTTCATTGCAGCACTGTTTACAATAGCCAGGCCACGGAAGCAACCTAAATGCCCATCAACAGACGAATGGATAAAGAAGATGTGGTACATATATACAATGTAATATTACTCAGCCATAAAAAGGAACGGAATTGGGTCATTTGTTGAGACGTGGACAGATCTAGAGACTGTCATACAGAGTGAAGTAAGTCTGAAAGAGAAAAACAAATATTGTATATTAACGCATGTATGTAGAACCTAGAAAAATGTTTCGGAATATACCAAATGGTTTGCAGGGCAGAAGTCGAGACACAGATGTAGACAACAGACATATGGACACCAAGCGGGGGAAATCGCCGTGGGGTGGGGATGGTGGTGTGCTGAATTGGGTGATTGGGATTGACATGTAAACACTGATGTGTATAAAATTGATGACTAATAAGAACCTGCAGTATAAACAAACAAACAAACAAACAAAACAACTAATACTAAACTCTCATTGGGTTATTTGTATGGAAATATGTTAATATAAATGCTTCAGACATTACATGAATTTCTAAAAATTTTATATGTTCTGGTATAATGTTATAAGTCATAACTCTAGTTATTACTTTAAAATGTATATCTCAGAAATAACTAAATTTCCTTGTCAATTGCATTATTATGAACTTTCATCAAATCTTTAACTGTGGTTATTTTTAAGTGTTTTGTCATTTACAGACAGTTTTGGGTGTACTCTGATGCTTTTGCAAATATGTTCCTATAAAAGGGTTTCATCTTCAAGGAATTCATGGAAAGGACTCTGACAAGTACAGGTTTCTGGTAACTGACTATACTGCTGAACTGAATGAATAAGCATTTTCTGAATTCTAATGGAAAACTGATGAACTCATAAAAGTGCTAACAGAAGATCAAGATGAAAAAAAAATTAATTACATGGGACTGAGTGAACTGATGAGGATGATTATAATTTTTGTGACTTTCTGTTTGAATAAAAAGAAAAAAACCCACAAGGACTCAGAGGTAAAAAATGTACAAATCAATTTTCACTGCAAAGTGAAGGAGCTGTTACAGTGGAGGACTGTTGGACTGAATGTCAATATTATGACATAGTGTGAGTGTGTTTCGTGTTTGGTAATTGCAGTCATTTTTGCTTTCGTTGTTCTCATCCATTTACAATGCTTGGTGTCAGTCTATTTATCTCTTGTAAAAATAAAATACAGTGTGTGTGTGTGAAAAAAGAAAGAATTTAGCCATTAAATAAATTAGTCATACATCACACCTTATGGTAAAACTACATCCCTGGAACTCGAAAAAGAGAGAAAAGGAAAAAATTCCTCTGAATTGCCAATCAGAAGTCATTAAAAATATTCCATAAAGCCCAAAAATGTTGTTCATTAACCATGGGCTTCAATTCTGCTCTGACCCTAATCCTCCAGATTCTGTGATGTGAAAGGTCACGGTGGCTAGAAGGAAAAAAAAGAGGAGATAAGAGAGAGGCTGTTTAAGGAAATTAACTGCTGCTCACAGCTCAACAGCAACAGCAAAGTAAGAAACCTGTAAAAAGCTAAAACAAGAGCTCAAAAAGCATAACATTTTGGACCAGTTGATACAGGGACAAAGACACATATTTTAATAAGACTTGAAATAAGACTTGATGGTTTTGTGTGTGATGAGTCACAGGGCTAACCTGGAAACATTCTATACAGACTGATTTTGAAAGCAGTGAATTGATAATGTATTTTGAATTATTTTCATTTTAAATGACTTATGCTGAAAAATGGTGACATGGAGTTAAAAGTAAACTTCCAAGTTTAACCGGTTATGTAGTGTACAAAATAATTTATCCTCCACACATTAAAAAAAAAAGTTTTATAGTGACTCCACCTGGGTTTTTTGAATATGTGAGAAGGGATTTCTCTACCTCATGCAAATTCTTACAATTTATTTGTCTTTCTCTACCCAAAACTCTCAACAAACCTGGAGAGAGGTAAGAAGTAAAGATGTTGCTGTGAGTAGCCTGATGGCATTTGATGTCTTGGGCTTACAATGCCTGTACCAGGTGTAGAATATAAACAAATGATGCACTAAGACTTGTGGGCTATGGGGAATAATGCAGGGCCTGAAACCCCAGCAATGAGAGGTCACAGGTGCCTTACTCTCTGTCTAGCACTTTACAAAGACAACTGTAGCCCTTACATGTACCTGGCTGCACTAGTACACAGAGGATACATTCTGATCATTCATGATGGATTAGTCTGCGGCTGTGATAAAAGAGCTATAAAGACAGGAGAGAGAAAAGCTATGAAGAACATACCATATATCCTTGAATACAGTATTGGAAGGTCTAGTGGGCCCACATTGCTAACCAGGTCTAGTGGGCCCACATTGCTACCAGCTAGGTAGTTACTGAAGGAAAAGTCAGTAAAAAAGGAGGGAAAGTTCCATTAGCTGAGAATGAATTTTAAAAACCCTGAAGTGGCTTTACCTAACGAGAGACCTCCTCAAATTCACCTTCTGATTACTCTTTTTACAAATTTTTTCCAGGTTCAATGTCGTTCTTAATGAATGTTTGCTTTTTTCTTTTCCTTAACCTGTACTTACTTAAGGAATGGTGTCAAGAGTGATAAAAAAAAATTTTTTTTGTACTTATACCTATGGATGTAGACTTAAGAATACATTCTTTCCTGAATGGATGTTTACACTTAGAACACAGATTCAACAATTTCAAGGAAAACCAGACCAAGCTTTAGAGCTATCCCCCTAGCCACCCTTAGACCTTACAGTTACTATTTCATTATATCGTGACATTAGTGTCTTTTTCTTCTCCCCAGCCCTAAAATATAGGTAACACAGTCTTCTCAACTGTGAATAATTCAGAGTGAAGGAATGAATGAGAATTGATTAAGGGTAAAGAAAATGAGAGTAAATAAGTTCTCAGGCAAAACTGTAAGTACAAGGTTCTCCTCCTGCCTATCTGCATTATCTTACTGATACGAACGGTGTCCCTTGCTCTTCTCCTCCATGTTTTCCAGCATCGCCCCCAGCCCCATCTTTGTATTTCCTTTGCTTTAGGATAACTGTGTAAGTGGTTTTCACCCAGGAGACATATCCCTTCCAACAGACCTGTTTTCTCCACACTCCACACTTAGGAAACATATATTAATGATATTCATGAGCCTGGGTTCTTCAACCCATTCCCTTCTTGTCCCACCAGCCATCAGTAAAGCTCTGTGGGCTAAAATACACTTTAAAAAATATCTTGGTATAGTTAATATCTGTAGGATATAGAGTGATGCCTTCTTCTCTCCTGGTATGAGTCATTTCTGCCTTCTCTCTCCCTCTTTGTTTTCCTTGATTGGTTTTACCAGGAATTGATCAGTATTATTAGTCTTTTCAAAGAATCAATTTGTGTGCTTTGTTGATTCTAGTTGGTTATTTGTTTCTTTTAAAAAAATTTTATTGGAGTCTAGTTGATTTACAATGTTGTGTTAGTTTCTGCTGTGCAGCAAAGTGAATCAGTTGTGCATATACATATATCCACTCTTTTTAAAATTATTTTCCCATATAGGTCATTACAGAGTATTGTATTTTATTAATTTATATGTATTTTTCCTTTCATTCAATTTCACATTTTCTATTTCTTTTTTTAAATTGAGATATAATTGATACAACATTTCATTAGTTTCAGATGTATGATCGTTTGATATTTGTTTATATTGCAAAATGATCACCACAATAAGTTCAGTTAACATCTGTCACCATACATAATTATAAAAAGATATTGTGTGTGTGATGAGAACTTTCAAGATCCACTCCCCTGGCTACTTTCAAATATGTAATAGAGCATTATTAACTATAGTCACCACACTGTGCACAACATCCTCATGATTTATTCATTTTGTAGCTGGACACTTGTTCCCTTTGATGCCCTTCACCCATTTTACCCCAACCCTGTCTCAGGCAACACCAATCTGTTTTCTATATCCATGAACTCAGACTTGCTTTTGTTGTTTTTTTTTTAGATTCCACATATAAGTGAGATAATACAGTGTCTTTTTCTTATTTCACTTAGCATAATGCCCTCAAGGTCAATTCACATTGTCACAAGTGGCAAGATTTCATTCTTTTTAATGGCAAATAGTCCATTTTATATATACTACATCTTCTTTGTCCCTTCACCCATCCATGGACATTTAGTTTGATTCCATGTCTTGGCCATTATAAATAAGGCTACATTGAACATGAGAGTGCATATATCTTTCTGAGTTCCTGTTTTAGTTTTCTTTGGATAAATACCCAGAAGTAGAATTGCTGGATCACATGGTAGTTCTATTTATAATTTTTTTAAGGAGATTCCACAACATTTTCCATAGTATCTACAACTAAATTACTGTCCCACCAATGGCTCCCTTTTCTCCACATTCTCACCAACACTGTTATTTCTTGTCTTTTTGATAGTAGTCATTCCAACAGGGATGAGAGGATATCTTATTGTGGTTTTGATGTGCATTTTGCTGATGATTAGTGATGTTGAGCAACCTTTCATGTACCTATTGGCCAACTGTATGTCTTATTTGGAAAAATGTCTCTTCAGATCCTTTGTCAATTTTTAAAATCATATTGTTAGTTTCTTTACTATTAAGTTATGTGTGTTCTTTATACACATTGAATATTAACCCATTACCAGAGATATGATTTACAAATATTTTCTCCCACTTAATAGGTTGTCTTTCCATTTTGTTTATGGTTTCCTTGGCTCCACATAATTTTTCTTTTTAGTCTGATGCAGTCCCATTTGTTTATTTTTGCTTTTGTTGCCTTTGCTTTTGGTGTCAAATCCAAAAAGTCATTGCCAAGACTGATGTCAAGGAGCTTACCACCTATGTTTTCTTCTATGATTTTTATGGTTTCATGTCTTACATTCAAGTCTTTAATATATATTTTTAAACATCTTTATCGGAGTATAATTGCTTTACAATGGTGTATTAGTTTCTGCTGTATAACAAAGTGAATCAGCTGTACATAAACATATATCTCCATATCTCCTCCCTCTTGTGTCTCCCTCCCACCGTCTCTATCCCACACTTTTAGGTGGGCACAAAGCACCGAGCTGATCTCCCTGTGCTATGTGCCTGCTTCCCACTAGCTATCTATTTTAAATTTGGTAGTGTATATATGTCCATGCCACTCTCTCACTTCGTCCCAGCTTACCCTTACCCTTCCCCATGTCCTCAAGTCCATTCTCTACGACTGCATATTTATTCCTGTCCTGCCTCTAGGTTCTTCAGAACCATTTTTTCTTTTTAGATTCTACATATACGTGTTAGCATACAGTATTTGTTTTTCTCTTTCTGACTTACTTCACTCTGTATGACAGTCTCCAGATCCATCCACCTCACTACAAATAACTCAATTTCATTTCTTTTTATGGCTGAGTAATATTCCATTGTATATATGTGTCACATCTTCTTTATCCATTCATCTGTCGATGGACACTTAGGTTGCTTCCATGTCCTGGCTATTGTAAATAGAGCTGAAATGAACAATGTGGTACATGACTCTTTTTGAATAAAGGTTTTCTCAGGGTATATGCCCAGTAGTGGGATTGCTGGGTCATATGATAGTTCTATTTTTAGTTTTTTAAGGAACCTCCATACTGTTCTCCATAGTGGCTGTATCAATTTACATTCCCACCAACAATGCAAGAGGGTTCCCTTTTCTCCACACCCTCTCCAGCATCCATTTTGAATTAAATTTTGTGTCTGGTATAAGACAGTGGTTCAGTTTCATTCTTTTGCATGTAGAAATCCTGTTTTCCCAACACTATTGCAGAGACTATCCTTTCCCCATTATATATTCTTGGCTCCTTTTTTTTTTGCATGAATTAATTGTCCATATATGTGTGGGTTTACTCCTAGGAACTCTATTCTGTTCCATTGATCTATGTGTTTGTTTTTATGCCAACACAATACTGTTTTGATTACTATAATTTTGTAATATAATTTGAAATCAGGGAGTGTGATGTTTCCAGCTTAGTTCTTTCTCAGGGTTGTTTAGTTTATTTGGGGTCTTTTGTAATTCCATACAAATTTTAGGATTGTTTTTTCTATTTCTGTGAAAAGTGCCATTGGGAATTTCATAGAGATTTTACTTAATCTGTAGATTGATTTGGGTGGTATGGACATTTCAACACTATTAATTTTTCCAATCCACGAGCATGAAATATCTTTTCATTTATTTGTGTCTTCTTCAGTTTCCTTCATTAATGTCTTATAGTTTTCAGTGTATAGATATTGGGTTGGCCAAAAAGTTCGTTCGGGGTTTTCCATAACATCTTATGGAAAAACCCAAGTGAACTTTTTGGCCAACCCAATATTTTACTTCCCTGGTTAGATTTACTCCTAGGATCTTTACTTTTTTTGATGCCATTGTAAATGGGATTGTTTTCTTAATTTCTCTTTCTGATAGTTCATTATTAGTGTCTAGAAGTGCAACAGATTTTTGTATAATGATTTTGTACCATGCAACTTTACTGAATTTATTAGTTTAATTTTTTTTTTGGCATCTTTAGTGTTTTCTATATATAGTATCATGCCATCTGAAAATAGTGGCAGTTTTACATCTTCCTTTCCAATTTGGATGCCTTTTATTTCTTTTCCCTACCTAATTGCTGTGGCTAATACTTCCAAAACTACACTGAATAAGCATTGTGACAGTGGGCATCCTTGTCTTGTTCCTGATCTTTACCATTGAGTGTGATGTTACCTTTGAGCTTGTCATATATGGCCTTTATTATTTTGGAGTATGTTTCTTCTATGTCCACTGTGTTAAGAATTTTTATTATAATGGATGTTGAATTTTGTCAAATGCTCTTTCTGCATCTATTGAGATGATTTTATAATTTTTAATCCTTTACTTTGTTAACGTTGTACATCACATTGATTGATTTGTGTATATTGACCTATCCTTTCATCCCTGGAATAAATGCCAATTGATCATGGTGTATGATCTTTTGAATGTATTGTTGAATTTGGTTTATTAATATTTGTTCATCAGGGATTTTTTTTTTTTCTTGTGGTGTCCTAGGCTGGTTTTGGTCTTAGAGTAATGTTGGCCTCATAAAATGAGCTTGGAACCATTTCTTCCTCTTCTATTTTTTTTTTGTAAGAGTTTGAGAAGGATTGATATTTAATTCTTCTTTGAATGTTTGGTATAATTTACCAGTGAAGCTGTCTGGTCCTGCACTTTCCTTTGTTGGGAGGTTTTTGGTTTTTTTTTTGTTTTTGTTTTTTTTTTGCGGTACATGGGCCTCTCACTGTTGTGGCCTCTCCCGTTGAGGAGCACAGGTTCTGGACTCACAGGCTCAGCAGCCGTGGTGCATGGGCCCAGCTGCTCCACGGCATGTGGGATCTTCCTGTACTGGGGCATGAACCCATGTCCCCTGCATCAGCAGGCGGACTCTCAACCACTGCTCCACCAGGGAAGACCCTGTTGGGTGGATTTTGATTACTGATTAAATCCCCTTATTAGCAATTGGTCTGATCAGATTTTCTATTTCTTCATGATTTAGACTTGGTAGGTTTATGTCTCTGGGAATTTATCCATTTCTTCTAGGTTGTCCAATTTGTTCACATATAATTGTTAATAGTAGTTTCATATGATCCTTTGCATTTCTGTGATGTCAGTTATAAACTTTCTCTTTCATTTCTGACTTTATTTATTTGTGCCCTCACTCTTTTTTCTTGCTGAGTGTAGCTAAAGGTTTGTCAATTTTGTTTTTCTTTTCAAAGAACCAGCTCTTAGTTTCACTGATCTTTTCAATTATCTTTTTATTCTTTAATTTATTTATTTTTATTCTGATCTTTTTTATTTCCTTCCTTCTACTAACTCTGGGTTTCATTTGTCCTTCTTCTAGTTCCTTGAGATGTAAAGTTAGGTTGTTTAAAATGAGATTTTTCTATTTTTTTTTATCAATGTATGCATTTATCACTATAAACTTCTCTCTTAGAACTGCTTTTGCTACATCCCATAGGTTTTGGAATGTGGTATTTCCATCTTCATTTGTCTGAAGGTAGTTTTTTATTTCTCTTTTGATTTATTCTTTGTCCCATTTGTTGTTCAGTAGCATACTGTTTAATATCCACATATTTGTAAATTTTCCAGTTTCCTTATTGCAATTTTTCTAGTTGCATACTATTGTGGTAGGAGAAGAAACCATTGTGGTTGTGATATGATTTCAATCTTCTTAAATTTATTAAGACTTGTTTTGTGGCCTAACATATGATCTGTCCTGGAGAGTGTTCCATTTACACTTGAGAAGAATGCGTATTCTGTTGCTTTTGGATGAAATGTTCTGTATGTATCTGTTAAGTCCACCTGTCCTAATGTGTTGTTTAAACCCAATGTTTCTTTATTGATTTTCTGTCTTGAAGATTTATCTATTGATGTAATTTGGCTATTAAAGTCCTCTAATAGTGCTTCCCTGGTGGCACAATGGTTGAGAGTCCACCTGCCGATGCAGCGGACGTGGGTTCGTGCCTCGGTCTGGGAAGATCCCGCATGCTGTGGAGAGGCTGGGACTGTGAGCCATGGCTGCTGAGCCTGCACGTCCGGAGCCTGTGCTCCACAGCAGGAGAGGCCACAGCAGTGAGAGGCCTGCGTACCGCAAAAAAAAAAAAAAAAAAAAAGTTCTCTAATATTATTGCATTGTTGTCTATTTCTCTCTTTAGGTCTGTTAATATTTACTTTAAATCTTTAGGTGCTCCTATATTGGTTACAAAAATATTTATAAATGTTATATTTTCTTTTTGGACATAATGATATACTTTTGTAAACATATAAATAAATATATAAAATATACTTTTATTATGTTAAATTTCTGAAATTTAGGAGTTATCTACTATAACATTACCATCACCTTAAGTGACAAGAGATTTGCCCTCAGATCCTAACTCTGATTGTGTTGTATATTGTTTGATAGTCTAATAAGTTGACTTAAAGCCTCAGAGTTCATTTGAGAAGAATTGTAAGGAGAGGGTGGGAATCCAAACAGGAGTTCATCTCAACTTTCTAGAATTATAACTAGTTCCACAGTTACTTTAGGCTCAATATGTGTGTTTTTCAATTTCATTTTTGGCCTTCATCAAGATGCAATAGGCATTTCATGTAATTGAATCTCTATCTTCTCCTATCCTGTTGCATTTGAGGAATAGAAGGGGATCTGAAGGAGAGATTTGGAAGTAGGAAGCTGGGATTCATAAATTCACCTCTAAAAAGAGATTTATTGTTGCCAAATGATACAGAGACATACAGTTTCCATTTCATAAGAGTATATTTGTGTCAAAGAAATATATTTCCATTTCTGGATGCACCTAAAGTAAATTGTGTGACTGTAATATGGTACAGTTTCTGAAGATACAATCCTTTTTAATATTTCTAAAGCATTCTTATTTTCGTAAAGTTCTCCCAGGAATAAATCAAAATGTTAAGTTTTATGATTTCAGTTCTCATTATGATTCATTTATGCAGGTAATTCTCCTTAATGAGATGATATCCATTGGACAGGCCACATTCGTTAGAGAAGCATCAGTGCTTGACATCTCTGCATCTCCTGAAAGTACCAAGGTCAGCGCTCTGTACAGGGACAGGGAGAACCTTCCTGTTTAGGTACAGGTGTGGGGTTGAGCCAGCCTGGGGAGGTCAGCTAAGTGCAGGCTCCTGGCAGCTCTAGAACTTGATGGTGGGCCAGGGGATACTACCTTCTGTGCACTGCACACTTGCCTCAGAGGGTCAGGGACTGAAAGCCAATCAGAGAAGGCCCAAGGGTTGTGGTAGAAGAAATAAACAGACAACAATCAGTTCATTTAGATGGAATTCAAAGTTAATATTAAATGGCTAACTCTCATGCCCCTCCAAGACAGGTTTACTTCTGTGTTGGTCACATTCCAGCTTCTGGAATAGGGATGTTGGGACCTGCCCTTAATTGTGATGCCCCACATTGGCCTAAATCTCAGAGAAGATTGGAAGACAATATTTTGCAAATATCCAGCTATTCCGGGTCCTTCAGTTAAATGTCTGTGTGCCCCCCTACCTGTAAAAATGACAAGTCTATCTTCCGGTTGCTTAAGCTGAAAACCTTGGGAGTCATTCTTTACACCATTATTCTTGGACCCTGTTTCCAATCCTGTCTACACTGCCTTCCAAATATATCCAGAACTGACCTCTTCTCATCATCTCCACAGCAACCACTCTGGTCTAAGTCATCAGCATGCCCTCCTGTATTATTGCAATAGCCTTCTAGGGATTGCTGGTGTCTCTGCTTTAGGTCTGCTTTCCCACAGTCTATTATTAACAAAACTGAAATCTATTAAATTTAAGAAAATACCCCTCCTTTGATCAATCCCCTTCATTGGTTTCTAACTCATTCAGGGTAAAAACAAATTCCTCACCATGGCTTCTAGGGCCCTAGCCTAGGGGGATTCCCTAATCTTGGGGTCACTCCTTCTGCTGCTCTCCCTCCTCATCATTCCGCTCACCTCTTGCTGTTCCCAGCACTCTCCAGGCTCACTCCCAACTTGGGGTCCTGGCCTGGCTACTCTCTGTGACCAAACTGGTCTTCCTCCAGTCAGCCACACACCCTCTTCCATCAGAATATGAACTCTCTACCTGCACTCTCTGCTTTATTTTTCCCTTAGGACTTACCAATATTTTACATACTACATTTTTAACTTTTTCATATTCATCTCTTTGTAGGCATGTAAGGATGTAGAATTTTGTCTGCTTCACTGCTATATTCCAATGCCTAGAATAGTGCCTGGTGCACAGTAGGTGATGAGTAAGCATATATTCAGTGGACACGTTTTACCCACAAAAGGATTGCTATTGCTGCCATATGTGGTCAATGTCATAGTAGCAATTTCAGAGTAGGTATTTATATTTTACACAAATATTTGTATATTGCCTTAAAATATTTATATTTTACATGAACAAATATTTGTATACTTCTCTTAGGTTCAATTCTGTGATGGTTTTGTTTTACAGTAAAGTGAGGAGAGGGAACAGGAGTGAAACTGTTATCTCTCAGTTTCCTGTGAAAATTGACATATTTTTGTACAGTCAGCTCAAACTAGTCTTCTGGAAAATTTTATGAAGTTTGAACTATTAGGTGTGGTACATGTGGGTGGTTTATCTTTTCAATCATTGTTTGCTGGTTGTTGTTGTGGTAGTGGTTTTGTTTTGTTTTGAGTCTAGTCAGTCAGTGGATAATATTCACCATCCATCCACTATGTACCAGGCACTCTGTGGGACCCACGCAGAGAGAAGACATGGGAGATGCCAGGTCGATGAACATTCTAAAAGGGTAAATTGCTGCCATGCTTCACACACAAAGGCTGTGCTGTCTATGATCAATAAAATTCTGACTAGGGAAGAAGTTTTGGCAGCAAGTCTTCCTGGGAAGGAGGAGGTAGACATGGAGCAAATGATTCCTTTTCCTAATAGAATTATCTACAAGCAAACCAATCTGCGACAAGTTGGTTGTGAGGTAGAGGATAGGTGTATGATTGAATTCTGTTCTCCTAGCAGCATTGTCATTAAATTGTCAGATTATTAAAGCAGTGCTTCTTCCTGGAGGCCTCTCCTTTAAATGTATATACTGTTAATACATTAGTGTGAATTAATTATCAGTCCCTTTGAAATACTTTGAGTCCAATAAAACTGAAAGGGAAGACAAGTGATGAGACAGACAGAAAAGACAGAGAGAGAAGAGCAAGACTAAGAGCCAATGGGTAGATGTTTCCCAAACCCACAAGAGCAAAGCGGAAGAGACCGTCCCACCTTGAAACTGCAGGAAGGAAAGAACTTGGGCCAAAAAAAGGCTGCTTTATCCAAGAGTAGTGGCCCAGGAAATTTTCACCACTACCTTTGAAATGTAATTTTTCAAAGTAGAATGCTTCACCCCTCCACTGTCACAGGCACTGACTTATGAGTGTTCTTAGGAGTCAATCTACTCCTGTTTGTATGAGATGGAAAATGTCAGTTGTGAGACAGGAATGAAAATCAAACTAACCTAACTAACTGGTCCTGTGTGGAAACCCAAGTTGACAACAGAGTTCCCACCCTGATTCCTTCTCCAGGGGAAGCACACACAGGGCTCCTGCTCACAGTGGCATCAGAGGTTGCTGTCAGCCTACTGTGTTTATGTCATACCAACACTGAGCAAGATGCAGGTGATATTCCAAAAATGCCCTCAGCACATGGTCATGTTCTGCTCAGCCACCGAGATAAGTGAAAGGAAAATGCAATGGTGTTGGTGTTCTATGAATACAAGAAGTATAGGTCTTCATCTCAAGTTCACCATTTCTAGACAGCCTGAAAGGGAAATAGTTGAGAAGTTGTTTTAGTATGTTTAATCCCGTGAATATTCACCTGAAAAATAAAGAAGTATTCCTATTATGTTGCTCTCCAAAAATATATGGATCACTTTTGATTTTTTGAGATAGAAATTAAACACTTCACCTACTAAAATAAAAATAGAACTTTAAACTAAAAAAAATTTTAAAAATAGTTTTTAACGTGTAATACCTGAGGACTTCTGGGTGCTTTTTACTAAAATGTATGATTTGTTGCCTCTCTCTTAGGCCTCCAAGAATGTGCTAACATACTCCCTAATACCTCATTTTTGTTTCTTTTTCATAAGAGCAAAAAACAATCTTTCCTTGTTATAAGTTATTATTTTTTTCCCAGAAAATAATGCTGTTACAGTATTGTTCAAAAACCTTTTGGTTACTGTGGTAGAAATATACAGATTTCTGTTACAAATGAAAGTGAATGGAAATATTAAATATTACAAACAAAAACTATACTCAAGTCTAAATATTTTCTGCCCCCAACCCTTATTCAGTGGTTCCCAGACAGATTTCCAGTTCTACCAACATCCTTTGACCATAAACCTCTAAAGGAATCCAGTAGACCCCACGCAATTACAGCTCACACACTCTTCTGTGAGGATTATTTCCACTGTAGTGTTTTGGATCATCTGCTTCTTCCCCAGAAGGAAAGTGTCACTGTCATTAGTACTGGTTTCTCTCTCTGCAAATGGCAGCCACTAATACTAATTATGGTTGACAGGTGCCTTTTTGTAATTCAGATCTGCCTCTCTCTGGGTTCCCTGTTCTGAGACCTCCATCATCTTCATGCTTCAGCACATCCTGCCTTGCATAGTATTTTACCTTTCATAGAAAGAAGTGCTTCTTCAACACAGCTTTATTTGCCTGGATTATCTACCCGGATTCTCTTTAAGATGCTTTTAACTCTAGCAATTTTCTAGTATTAAAACACACCAAGTTTCATCCTCTTGATCTAAAACAAATAGACTGCCGGGTATTTCTCAAGCAAAATGTTTTTTTTGGGGATCTGCAGAGAACTGCAATTCAGGGTCTGCAACAATGGCGAGCCATGTGCAAATCCCTGCACAGCAAGGGAAGGAGAACACTTTTATAGAGGGGAAAAGGAAGCTGGGAGGGCTGCAGTAACAAAGAGTCCATGGCTTTTCATTGGCTAAGTCCTTGCCAGGAAAAAGAGGAATCTTTCTTCCTGTTGGGATCTACTATAGTAGCTTGAGAGCTCCCCCTTCTTGTCTCCTGAATGTATTTAATTGATGTTGCTGTTTATTAATTTTTTACAGTCCATAGAAATGAAGATCCAAAGGACTTGGTCTGTCCCAGAAGAGAGCAGCCTAGGGCAGCACAAAGAGATGGGAAATCTCAGTGTTCTGGGGTGCAGGTCAGACTTAGGTAGTTCCAAATTAGTAATTATTTGTGGACAGAATAAAGAAGGATATTCAACCCCCAAAGTGGCAGGCTTCCCTAGTCACCCTAGAAGCTGACTACCATATACAAGTGGATCTGCCTCCAGCATAATGTCCACCTGGCACCAAGAGAAGCCGTCATACAAGATGTAGAGGAACACCTAGAAGGACAGAGAGCTGAGGGTTACTGAGCTTACAGAACAGAATTTATGGCTATTCTGAACCTGCTTACTAAAAATAAGCATTCATACTGTACCTGTTTCTACATGTAGCACAACTTAGTCTGTAACCAGCTTTCACACCCAACATCAAGGTTGTGGGGAAAGAGACTTACAGACGTTGCCAATTTCTAACTATGGGTGCATAGAGTCATGCACGATTTATCTTCCCAGGTCAGCTTACAAGAGGCAGAGAGGACAGATAGCACCGTCAACAATGTTTTGTTTAGAGCTACCCCTACTCCTGCATTATACCTCCTGGGACTGAATCAGACTCTTCTCCTTTGGAAGGAAGACAAACCATGTTATTTAAAGTGTTACCTGACCAGGAATCCACACAATAATAAGTTTTACTATTAATTAATGTTAACTGTTTCATGGTATGACAAATTTGTATGTTGTGCCAAACTTCTACCTAAGTCAAAGCCCGTTATTTTACTTCTCTTGTCCCACTATATCATACCATGGAGCGTAATCAAAGAAAAAGTCACCTTTATTTCTGTTTCTATTTTTAATAAGTCAATCTATTTTAACCAATCAATTATTATGTCACCTGACATTATTGGGCGCAACATGGTTAAACAGCCATTCCTGGGAGATTGAGATGAAGCCCAAGAAGGAAGCTGGCTTCTGGGATTTGTCATAAATAGGAAGCTCTTTTCAGTCTGGACTTCACGAGGGAGAGATTCTTCCCTAAATGCTGGCCTCAGACAGCTCTAACCTGAGCTGAATTCAGTGGAGAGAATTCAGACACTACCACCCTCAGCTGGCCAGACAAGGACATGTGTAATGCTGGGTTTTCATCCACTTTAATCATGTTCAACCCCGGTTATCCTAGCTCTCACCAGCCATTTTACACAGTGGGTTTTTGTCTTCTTCTCCCATCTGTTAAGTCAAAGCTTCCAGCCTCTTCCACTACTTTAGTCACAGTATTTAAAGACAATTGACAAAGGGCTAAAGAATGAATATCATTCTACTAGATGGCACCAACATTTTACCTGCACCATGGTCTCTCTGGCCCTTCAGGCAGGGATTCAGAGTGTATCTGAGTTCTAGAACCTTCTCAGCATCAGGGCTGTATCATGGACTATGACAAAGAGAGAGATAAAAATGTCTCTCTCCCTTTTGTGTAAGAGTCTGTTGTGTTCTCCAAAAGATGCATTCCTTTTATATCAATAATTTATGGAGGGGTTTCCCTGGTGGCGCAGTGGTTGAGAGTCCGCCTGCCGATGCAGGGGACACGGGTTCGTGCCCCGGTCTGGGAAGATCCCGCGTGCCGCGGAGCGGCTGGGCCCGTGAGCCATGGCCGCTGAGCCTGCGTGTCCGGAGCCTGTGCTCTGCGGCGGGAGAGGCCGCAACAGTGAGAGGCCCGCAAACCGCAAAAAAAAAAAAATAATAATAATAATAATAATTTATGGAGATTCTGGGCAACGGCCCTTCAGGTTTTTCTTACATTACTATGTGAAGCACATCTGTAAGTCAAATCAAAACACTACTCTCCAGAGGAAAAGAATTTCCCAGAGCTGTATTCCAACTGGGGGAAGGACATTTGTTCCCTTCCAACTGCCTGCAGTCTTCTTGCCTTTCCCAAAGGGTGGGAAAAAATAGTCAACTAGGATCAGGGCTTCAAGAAAATAGATGGGGGGGAACATGGCAGTCAGGGAAGGGAGTAGAAGGAAGGGGAGGAAAAAGCTAAGCTGATAGAGAAACACTTGTGAAGGTCACAGCCTGAGACAGAGCTCACTACAAGTGACATTTTATCACACAGTTATAGAGCACTCCTCCACCCCACACCCTATCACCACACCAACAGGGCACAAGAATCATAATATTTATAGAATATTCCATCTAGCAGCAGCATAAAACACATTCATTCATGCTCACATGGAATATTCAACAAGATAGACCACATTCTGGACCACACAACATACAAAATTAAAAGAAAAGACAGCATACACACATAGTATGTCTTAGACCACAATAGAATTAAACAAACAAAAAGTCAATAACAAAAAGCTAGCTGGATAATCCCTCAAATATTTGGAAATGAAACAGCACATTTCAAAGTAACCCAAATCAAAGGAGAAGTTGCAAGAGAAATTTTTAAATATTTTGAATTGAATGAAAAGGAAAATATAACAGTGCAATTTGTGGGGTACAGTGGAAGCAGTACATAAGGGGAAATCTATAGCATTACTTGTATATACTACAAAAGAAGAAAGATCTAAAATAAATAACCTAAGCTTTCCTTTCAGGAAACCAGAGATAAAAGGGCAATTTAAGGCCAAAAGAAGCAAAAATGAAATAATTTAAAATAGAGCAGAAATCCATGGGATTGAAAACAGGAAAACAATGAAGAACATCAAAGAAATCAATAAGTTGTTTTTTGAAATTTCAATTAAATTAATAAACCTCTAGCCAGTCAAATGGTAAAATAAAGAAAGACACAAATGACCAATTCCAGAAATGAAAGAGATCATTAATACTGATCCCATGGATTAAAAGAATAATAAAAGAATACTATGATCAACTTGGCCAACAAATTTGATATTTTAGATGAAATGAACCAATTTCATGAAAGGCATGAACTACCAAAATGCAAACAAGAATAGATAACTTGGATAACCTACATCTATTAAAGAAATTGAATCAATAATCAATAACTTTCCAAAAAGAAAACACCAGGCTCAGATGACCTAACTGGTGGACTTTACCAAACATTTAAGAAAGAAATAATGCAAAATTTCCACAATTTCTTACAGATTACACTAATACCCAAACCAGATAAAGATATTACAGAGAGAAAGCTAGAATCCAATGTCTTTCATTAACATAGATACAAAAATCCTCAACACAATGTTAGCAAATTGAAGACAATAATTTTAAATTATACAGTATGACCAAGTGGGATTTATTCCAACTATGAAAGACTGGCTCAACATTCAAAAATCAGACAAACTGTTTCTAAAGTTTATATGAAGAAAACAAAAGACCTGGAAGACCTGGAATAGCCAACAGAATACTGAAAACCAGTAAAGTTGGTGGACCCAAAATACCTGATTTCAAGCTTTACTAAAAGGTACAGTAATCAAGTTATTGTGGTCATTGGTTGAGGAATAGACAAACAGATCAATGGAAAAAAATAGTGAGTCCAGACAAATATAGTCAACTGGTCTTTGACAAAGGTGCAAAGACCAATTCATGGAGAAAGAATAGTCTTTTTAACGAATAGTGTTGGAACAACTGTATGCCCATATTGAAACAAAAAAAACCAAAACAAACAAAAGCTACATGGAGACCTTACATTTTCCACAAAAATTAGTCCAAAATGGAACATATATCTAAATGTAAAACATCAACTATAAAATTTCTAGAAGAAAACGTAAGAGAAAATCTGTGTGTCCCTGGGTTTGGTGATAAGGTTTTGGGAAAGGGTGCTGACTTAAGAAACTTTTCAAATAAGTGGAGTCTGCAATATTAAAGGCAAAGGGATTATACAGAAGCACCATACTCTAGGTGAAACGTCTTTTCTCTCCCAAGGGTATGGGTTAACACTTCTGAAGCCACTGTATGCATAAAGCTGAAATTAAACAATTAAGTAACTAGACGATATATAGTGAGAGCCAGGAGTTTCACGGCTAGGAGTGAGAGGTTACAGATAAGAAAAGAGAGAAGGTAGAATAATCCATAAGGTAAGGACTAGTGGAGACATCAGTATGAACACATGTTTAGCTTTTTACTGATGTGTGTATATAGACCAGTTAGTACACACACATATGTTTCTGTGCTCTGTCTACTGAGAGGACATAAAACAATAATATGCCAGCAGCCATGAGCACACCCAAGTCTTTGTTTTGAACACCATTCTCCAGTAAAAGGAAGCAGAGGTCCTTGGAGAAATGGATGATTCCAGAACTGGGGCAGGAAATATACAAAATGAGGCTGGAGCGTCAAGATTGTAGGGCCAGAAAGTATAAACGTGGTCAAATATATATAAATAAACCCTCACCCACAATGATGAAGGTATGTCAAAGGAATACAGGAGCCAACTGAAAGAACTCCTCATGGCCAAAGCTGGAAAAATTTGAGCAAAAATAAATAAGTAAATAAATTAGTACTTGATTTTAACTCTAAAAATAAGATGTTGCATCATGAATTATTTTGCCTTGGATGGGAATGTTCAAGGACATCCTGCAGTGATGTATTCTCCACACAACCCTGATGAGAATTAATTCAGAAGTGATTTGAATGAAGCTATACGGGGCCTGCTAATGAGCTTTGTTGATGGTGGGAAGCAGAAAGGAATTAAGGATATCTTGAACAGTATAATACCAATGCAAACAAGATTTTCCCTCTATGGCGGTATGTTGGGTCCCCACTGAACTTCCAGTTCATTTACTCAGAAAGCATTAGAGAAACACCTACTATGCCTCAGGCACTGGAAACAGAAGTAAACAGGGCCACCGGGGGTATTTGCTTTCCAAAATACTACATTCAGTGGGTAACAAGACAGCGAGAGACTTTGGGGCAGGGGACTCTGACTACAGTAGTCAGCAAAGGTCTCTCTGTGCAGATGCTCTATAAATAACACCTTGATATGAGGTCAGAGAGAGATAATCTGGAATAAGCATGTTCCAGGCAGGTGGAACAGTAAATGTGATTGACGAACAGGCAGAAAAGTAGTATGACTGGAGCAGAATGAGAAAGGGCTGATGGAATAAATTGAGGACTGAATTGCTAAGATTGGCCAGAGGTGGCAGATTATGTAGATCCTTGTAGGCTGTGTAAGGAACTGTATTTTATTTTAACTGGAATCAGGAGTCTTTAGTAGATTTAGGAAGGGGTAGGTGGGCTCTGACTTTTGAACAATAGTTCCCACCACAGTAAGCCCGGGATCCATGACTGTCCTTCTGTTTTAGAAAGGCTACTTATTTGTGTCTTGGTTTCCATGGATCCAAACCATTGACTGCCCGTGATTTCTTGGATAAGTTTCACCATTTGCCTTCTCTAACTCCCATCCTCCTTCATTTAAGATTATCTGAGGGAGTCCTTGCAACCATAAGTACCTACAACCATAGGAAGGAAATGACTGGAGAAAGTCTCCCATTGCTACTACTTCCAACGGTCATAAGGATCTCTCAGTTCAAAGGAAGCTCAGCACAAATGCCTTCATCTAGCATCACACTGGCAAAGATGTTTCATCTATTCAGGACTTGCTGTATTTGTCTGTTCGCTTTATATTGATTTTTATTATTCATAAGAAGTAACTTTTTTTTTCAGGGATTGTGTTGTTATCTGTGCTAATCTTCCAAAAAGCATCAAAATGATTTATAATAAAAATATAAAATTTAAGTGGGTAAATTAAGTAATTATGACAGGTCAGGCATTCTAGCACACCGCTCTTAATTTAAGTTGGACTTTGTACATTGCCCCTTTCCTCTTTAATGTGTTTCCCAGGGGGATTCTTCTCTGATGATGAAATAAATCAAGTCCATGTAACTATGGAGAGGTTATATAGTTTTAAAATTATTTCATTCTGTTCTACTCAAATGTTTGCCGTCTTGTCAATGGAAGACAAGATGGCAACCCCCAAGAATGATTCCGGCAAAGATGCTGAATCGTGAGATGCTCTATCAGTGCTTGTCTGTTCCAGCTCTGCTGAGAAAAGAAAATTTAGAGACCCATTTAGGTTTGAGTGACTGTTAATCCCTGAGTAATTGAATGAGATAACCTCAGGGTAGGTTATTTTTCAACAGGCGGGTTCCTATACCCTAAATTCAGTCTGAGTGCCTTAGAAAGGGAAAGGAGAGATTTTTAGAGCTCTGACCTTAAAGGGAGTCCTTGAACAGCTTAACACAACAGGAATGGCCTAGGGCAATAAGGCAGATAAAAGGCTTATTAAAGTCTCTTAAAGTGGAAATGAGGCTGACTGGTATCTGAGCTGGGAGGGTCAGGGGAATTTGAGTAGTTTGAGTCCATGGGAATCACACATTGCTAGAAGGTGGCTGCATCGAAGGCATCTTTGGCTTATAAATTAGAGGTTTCCTATCTACAGAGCAAGGCAGACACAGTTTTAGTTAAGAGGGTCAAAGCTTAGAAGAGCAATGTACATAATCATAAAAAAAAAACAACAAATAACACTAAAGCAAGTAACCTATTGCTACCAGACTTCAGGCACGGTTTGTCAGAATTCAGGCCGCATGTGTTCCACCTATTGTAGTATCAGGGTTGTTGGCCAGCATGGGATCCCCCTACTTGGCAACTGTCTGCACACACCATGAACACTGTATTCAGTGTGTGCACACTGACTTTAGGGAAGTGTCATATTTGGTGTGCCTGACAAAGATTAATTATTAACTTCACACATATTAAATAAGGCTAAACCTCATAGAAGGTGTTGGTTCTGAAAGAAGGAGCAAGAGTACCTGCACCCAATGACTTGCGGTTCTAGACTAGCTGCTCTCAAACCTGAATGAGCAAGTGAATTACCTGGAGGGCTGGTCAAACCATGGTTTGTTGACTTCCTCCCCATGATTCCTGTATCAGCAGATGGGGCATTGCTAACAAGTTCTCCAGGAGACTGGGTGGCTGGTCCCAAGACCACACCCTAATTACCACTGTTTTAGGCTTAGGGGCAGAGAGGGAGGGAGCTTGGAACAGAGCACCAGGCTAGCACCAGAGAGTGTATGTCAGGATGAAAGAGAGGTAAACTAAAGTCACTGCCTGACATCAAGAATGTTTCCTATTTGATGCATTTCAAATCAATTTTTATCTACCTCACTGTATTCTAAATACCTTAGGTAACTGGTATTAGTCTCATTTGCTTGATAAGTAAATGATTCAGAGTGCAACGGTATGAAGCCAGTTTGGTATTAAAAATAATAACAACAACAATGGCAATGGGGACCTCTGATTACAGTGATTCTTTTGTTCCTAAAATGTGTGAAGTTTACGATCACTTTGAAATGAGAGAATAAAATTCCTCAATAAAACTATAGTTTCTGTTATTCATTTTCATTACCCTCAACATGGGACCTCCAATCTACAGAACAGTGAGCTAGTACATGGGTGTTATATTAAGTCACTAAGTTTATGTTAATTAGTTAAGCAACAACAGAAAAATAATACAGAAAAACTAAAGGACTCATCCCAAAGCTGAGGTTAACCCTCTTATTAGAAAGAAGAAATCTTTGGATGGCTTTTCCTAGTTTTTAAATTTCAAGAAAATATCCCAAAGTTTCTTTTGGAGATACAACTTTTTTCTGCTTTACTTTGTGAGGATATAGGGGAATCACACTTCAACTGTGAGCATTTTCGTTGGAAACAAACAATGTAGATTATTTGATTAATTAAAAGATCTCTTAATGAACCACCAGCATAGTCTGGATGAACGGTTGCTTCCTTCACTGTTATTGTAAACATGTGGTAAACACCACAATCCAGGCTAGAGTGTAAGAAATATGTCAAGGCTTGTGCAAAAATGGAATCATGTCTTGCCCAAGATGCCACAGTCACATACATATTTTATAAGAGACACATGGAAAACAACATCCCGAAGGCAGAACACGGATGCTCCAAGGCAAGGGGTTCTGAGATTTTGCAAACAGATGAAGATGGAGATGAGGTTTCTTTCTCCTCCCACTAATATGAAAAAGATAACTTCTTGCCCAAGTGGTTCCATATAGGAGGAACCTCGAGAAAGAAGGTCAGAGAAGTGGGGAAGGAAAGAAGGAAACCAGGGAGAGGTAGGGAATAGAATAGGATTGCTCCTGAGTGGGAAAGAAACTTGATGAGCAAGCTTTCAAGTCAGAGCTGCTTTCAGCTTACTGTCCACACTGTTGACTGGGCTGAACACAAAGTTCTGTTATTTTATTTTTCCTCCTATGACCCAGGGACTCAGTAAATATATGCTGGGTTGGGAGTAAGAACTGGGAGTTAAGGGGTGTGGGGAGAAAGAGATTTCAAGAATGAATGAGAGACAGATTAGAGAGAGCCTTAATGAGTTGAGTTGAATTTACACTTGGTGTTGGCAGCCACCATTATGGTTGCTATTTTTTTTTTCTTTGAAAAAAAAATCTCTCAATTCACCTGACACCTGAAATCCCAGAGTTTGTCACTACTTACAGCCTGATTTGTACAGTAGGAAGGAATAACACATTAGACAATGGATTCATTCTCTGAGACGATTTTATTTATTTTAAGCACTCTTGGCTCAGTGGGGCTGAAGGAATAAGACACCACTTTTAGTGAGGGGTTCTTCTGGGACCTCAGGGAGAGCTGCAGAAATCAGAGGTGAAGGAGCGACCAGGACCAGCTCTAAGCCTATTCGTAATACTCCCTTACTCCTGACTTTAAGGAGGACTGGCAGGCTTACTCAGAATATACGGTAAGAGACCAGCTCTGAGGGAAAACAAACTAGGCTCACACACGTTGCTTTAACGCCCTAAATAAATCTAGCCGAGGACTTTACAGGACTCCCACCAAGAGGACTCCATTTCCTAATCAAATGTGAAATTTGACACATATCAAGGTGAGAGAATTACTGCTTACAATAACTGTCAAAGTGCCTCATTAACCTGGCTGCTTAAGGAGAGTAAACCACAGAGCATTTAAGAAAAGAGGCTGTGCAAAAGCTTTTAAGTTTCATTAGGTCCCATTTGTTTATTTTTGTTTTTATTTCCATTTCTCTAGGAGGTGGGTCAAAAAGGATCTTGCTGTGATTTATGTCATAGAGTGTTGTGCCTATGTTTTCCTCTAAGAGTTTGATAGTGTCTGGCCTTACATTTTGGTCTTTAATCCATTTTGAGTTTATTTTTGTGTATGGTGTTAGGGAGTGTTCTAATTTCATACTTTTACATGTACCTGTCCAGTTTTCCTAGCACCGCTTATTGAAGAGGCTGTCTTTTCTCCACTGTATATTCTTGCCTCCTTTATCAAAGATAAGGTGACCATATGTCCATGGGTTTATCTCTGGGCTTTCTATCCTGTTCCATTGATCTATATTTCTGTTTTTGTGCCAGTACCATACTGTCTTGATTACTGTAGCATTGTAGTATAGTCTGAAGTCAGGGAGCCTGATTCCTCCAGCTCTATTTTTCTTTCTCAAGATTGCTTTGGCTATTCGGGGTCTTTTGTGATTCCATACAAATCTAGAAACAATAAATGCTGGAGAGGGTGTGGAGAAAAGGGAACACTCTTGCACTGTTGGTGGGAATGTAAATTTATACAGCCCCTATGGAGAACAGTATGGAGATTGCTTAAAAAACTAAAAATAGAATTACCATACGACCCAGCAATCCCACTACTGGGCATATACCCTGAGAAAACCATAATTCAAAAAGAGTCATGTATCAAAATGTTCATTGCAGCTCTATTTACAATAGCCAGGACATGGAAGCAACCTAAGTATCCATCAACAGATGAATGGATAAAGAAGATGTGGCACATATATACAATGGAATATTACTCAGCCATAAGAAGAAACGAAGTTGAGTTCTTTGTAGTTAGGTGGATGGACCTAGAGTCTATCATACAGAGTTAAGTAAGTCAGAAAGAGAAAAACAAATACCATATGCTAACACATATATATGGAATCTAAGAAAAAAAAATGTCATGAAGAACCTAGAGGTAAGACAGGAATAAAGACATAGACCTACTAGATAATGGACTTGAGGATATAGGGAGGGGGAAGGGTAAGCTTTGACAAAGTGAGAGAGTGGCATGGACATATATATACTACCAAACGTAAAATAGATAGCTAGTGGGAAGCAGCTGCATAGCACAGGGAGATCAGCTCGGTGGTTTGTGACCACTTAGAGGGGTGGGATAGGGAGGGTGGGAGGGAGGGAGACGCAAGAGGGAAGAGATATGGGAACATATGTATATGTATAACTGATTCACTTTGTTATGCAGCAGAAACTAAAACACCATTGTAAAGCAATTATACTCCAATAAAGATGTTAAAAAAAAAAGAGGCACATAATTAAGAAATTAAATGACAATAATTACTAGTACCTGTAACCTAAAGAAGACACAAGGGATGCATAATTTCATTTATAGGGTACATCTTATGGAAGGTGAGAAATTCTAAGGAAACCCAAATTCTAAAGAACAAATTTAATAGCCTAATAAACACATTTAAGGAAAAGATGTAAAATTGAACTGTATCATTTCCTATGAAAACAGAGTCAAATGACCACTGAAATTGTTATACTTATGTAATTTAACCATTTAGGACTTCTCCCAGTGTAACTGCATAACCAACTCTCCAAAACATCCTGTTTGAAATGTCTTCTGCAGACAAATCCTTTAAAAGGGATATAACTCATGTATCTACAAATGGCAATAATCTTCAGGCAAATGAATCCATGGTTAGCAACTGAGTTATTGTTACAAGTTGCTTTGGGAAATTGAACAAAAGTTTTCATCGGCTTTTTGCATGATTTACTCTCCTTTTCCTTAGAGAATAGCGCCATATTTCTCAGTAATATTGACAAAATTTTTTAAAATAACGTATTTTTTGAAAAACTAATACAATGGTAGTAAGCAAGCTTAAATCTGAAACCTGAATTAACATTCCTCAATTTTACAGTCTAAAGTTGTAACAGACAGATGAAGAGAATGGTTTTCAGAGGGTGGTGGTGATGGTGTTTTCCCAGGAGGTCCATGTAGTAGGAGGTGAAAGAGGAGGGGGAATAATAAGACCATCTGCTCTTCTGATGAATCTTAGCCCTGAGAGACAGGGCCACCCAGCCCATCTGGAGACCTCTAGGGGAGATGCTTCTTTTCTTCACCATGGTCTGCTTTCTCACTAGGCATCAGAGTCCATCCACAGATAACATATATGTCCTGTCCAACAGTTACCCTCTGGACACGGAGCAAAACAAGAAGGCATATCTGCCACTCTGTGGGTGGGAGAGCTCATCAGGACCTGGTGTGCACACTCCTGGGATTGTGAGAGTGGCTTGAATGGTCCGGCTGTACCTGTGGGCTGTTATTCTAGATGACGGAATCCCTCTGATGAGGGGCTGGGGGCGGGAGTGAGTAGGGAGTTACAGGGGAGAGGATCATGTGGTGGGTGCCGTTTCCTGGAAGTTGTGGAAGTTTCCTGTGAGGAGGCCTAAATAAAAACCACTCAGGGAGGACAACCCTGAAGAGAAAGGAGTCGGGGTTCACTGTTAGGAGTCACACAGCACAAATGAGGAGGCCCCTGTGAAAGGTTAGGGGGAAAGTCATTTTTAGCAAATAGACTTTAAATTTTTTTCATCTGTGGCAATTTAACTCTCCCTTCCCAGTGAGATGAAATCGACACTCCCTCTATGGTGTGGCTGCATTGCTGGCGACCTCCTCACAGGATGCTTCTTTGGAAATTTCAGGATCATAATGAGGGAGACCGGGATCACAGGGTCGCATGCAGTAGCGTGATGAGGATGTCCCACATGGCAACCCAAGAGCCAACCGCATGCATTTCTTTGTGTGCAAAATGGGATCAGTGATGTCATGTTGGTGGCCTGAGGCTGAGTATAATGGGAGTATTTACACAACAGAAACAGGAAAACAGTAAAAATCAACTCTTTCTATCTCTTTCTTTTTCTATTTTTTTTTTTCCAGAGAGTACAGTTTACAAGCACACCACTGGTCGCATGTCCTTAGCTTCTCATTCATTGTAAAGAAGCTGGTGCTCTTCAGGTAAATATGGCTGGACATGGAATACAGAACAGACAACCAAAGAGCAGCAGCAATGTGAATAGTTTGGGAGCAGCTGTGAGACAAACCATGGATGGAGGAGGTCCTCCAGGGAACAAGAAAATGCCTCACAGTGAGATGCACAGGACTGAAGCAGAGACGGGAGGGAAGGGCTCTGGGGTGGAGAAGACAGCAGGACCCTTTGCTGGTGAATTATGGGAAGTGAATGTAAGCCAATGCAAGACAGAAAAGCCAGCCAACTTGGTGTCTTTTATGATAGAGGTTCCACTCAAAAGTACTCTTCCTGAAAGAGATATCCACATTTACTGAGCACCTATTAAGGGCCAGGTATTCCGCTATGTGTTGGGAATACAACGGTAGAAAGGCACACACAATCTTCTGCCTTCATGGAACCAACCATCAAACGGAGAGGGAATAGTTAATAAAATATTTAGTTATAAATGATTAAAAAATCACAAGGACACAGCAGAATCTCATGAAACATGCCCTGCCTCCCTGCCCCCCACCAGCTACTCATAGTTTACCCCCAGAGCACACAGGGGTTCGAGGTAGGATCATATAGTGGAGACCCGAGAGAAGATGCCGAGAGAAGCTGGTGTGCAGCCCGGCTCAGCCGGCCCTGGCTGCATATCTTTGGCAAGTCTACGTTCTCCATACCCAATTCCTATTCTTAAAAATGGCTTGAACAATATCTACTTTGCAGAATTGTTGTGAAAATAAAAGAAAATTAATGGGAAGTCCCCTCTAGGGCACCTGAGATTTGTTGGTGACTCAATAAATTACAGCTCTATTGTTACCTTAGAACAATTTTTCCCCATCCCTCTAGTGTCTTATGAGCTGTCGCCTTTAGTGACACAGACAAAGGGCAGGGAAATGTTGAAAATGGGATCAGATCTAGGGACTGTCTGTTCAAGTGATTTAACAATTAACCGACATTGAAGTCTGGTCCAGGTAAGAGGACCTGAGCTTTAATCAAATGTTATTTCAGGAAGAACTTCCTGAGTATCAGGACAGAAAGCTTATTTTCTGTTGGGCAATATTGGCAAGAAAAACATAGGCATTTATTTTCCTGCACGATTTTAGAACTGAGACTGATAAGTCTTTAAAGACTTTTCCAGAATTTCAACACAAAGGTAAGTCCTTCCTTAAGGTCTTTAACATCCGTTCCCAGACCTGCTGACTGTGCCAGGAGCAGCTCACTGACCTGAATGAATGTTTTATTAAAACTGTCCCCAACCACCTTGTTGGAAGAAATTGTACCTAAGGAAGCATGGTTTTATATGCTTTCTTATGAACTCATGAAAAGAACAAAGGATGATATATGGAACACAAATGAAAAATTGATGAGAAAAAGTCCAGGAGTCCGGTCTCACCTTATAGGTGCTGTGAAGAGGTAGGAATCGGTAACACATAGACGATTACATTTCTTCCCCACTGAGTTGGCGTTTCTGTTCCTACGCAATGCTTCCTTCTTAACGAGTTCACAATTACGTATGCTAATTTTTTTGCTAATTTTTGTAAACCTCGGACCCCCAATGGTTACTGCAGAGGACTTGTTGGAAAATGCAAGTGAGACCTCCCTGATGACCCCCAGATGTACTTGGATTCCAAACCTGTGCTGCGGTTAAACTCCAATCCACAAGAAGCTTGGACCGCCTACCCCTGGGCCCTTCCTGGAGCAGTCAGCTGCTGCACCTCCTCTGAGTGCCCTTTGGGTGCCCTGCGGCCGGCTACTTTCATTCCTGCCTTTCCTCACTCTGGCACCTCTTGGTCCAGCACTGCCTCCTTCCAGATCCCCCCTCCCTACCGGCTCATGCTGCTGGGGGCTGGGCACCCTTAGCATGAAGCCCACACTGGTCAGGGCACAGGATTTGGTCTCTGAAAGCAGAGTCAGGGCAGCTGTGCATCACCCAGAGAGGGCAGTCAGGGCTTTTTTTTTTTTTTTTTTCTTTTGATGGGCTGCACGTTTGCCTAGGCAGACGGAGGGTGCTGGAGAGAAGCATCACAGGAAGCCCTGTGCCCCACACCTGTCCTCCCTGTGTGCCCTTTTCCTGGACTCTCCCACAGTCAGTAACTGCATCACCAGGGGCCTCAACAGGGATGCTGCCTTTGTATTCCAGCCCTTTTCTCTTTACTTCTAAGGAACCAACCGCCCCCGAGTCTACTCAGGGACCACTCTGGAATGTGGCCTGGCTGCAGGCCTCACTCCTCTCACTGTGCTACCACCTTAGTCTATTGTCACCAGTGCCTCCCTGTCTGGGCCCTCTTCCTACATGTGGCAAAGCCACCTTCAATCAAAATCAAACTGTGCTCCACCTTTGCTGGAAAACTTCAGTTGCTGATCCATTGAGATCTAAACTCCACTGTTGGCCCACAAATACCTTAACCCTCACAGTTTGCTTCCAATCTGCATCATGCCCTACCATCCTATCCCATCATCTCCATGATTAGATTTCTCACAAGAATAGTGATTAAATGAGGAAGCTGATTCTTGCTTGTAAGAAAATCCACAGGCAGGCAATGCAGGGATGGAAGTGTGACGCTGTTTCATGAAATGCTTGGAGAGCCATGCTCCTTCTCACTCACTGCTCTGCTACACCTCATGGTCCAAGATGATGGCTAAAGCTCCAGCCTTTACATCTGCATTCCAGGCAGAAGGATGGAGGAAGGGACAAAGAAAGGGTAACAGACTCAGGTCAGCTGTCTTTTAAGGAAACTTCAAAAAAACCGGTATACAACACCCCAATATTCAGAGCTCAGAAAAAGCCTCATCAGAAAGGGAGGCTGGTTGTTATTCTGGGGCTTCTGTTACTATGGAATAAGTGGGACAGCAAGCAATTTCAGCCACACCCACAAACCTTCAACCACAGTGAACTTGTCACTATTTGCCCCCAAATAGTGCATCCCATTTTTGCCAGACCATTATTTCTTTCTGGAATTTTCTAGTCTCCCTGCTCTGCCTAAAAAAAAAAAAAAAAAAGCTAATTCATTCTTCACGACTCAGCTCTTATTTCCTTTCTTTAGTTAGCATTTACTACATGCCAGATGCAGTTCTAAGAACGATGTATACGTTAATTCTCTTCTCACGGCTTCCTCGTAAGATATGTCTGTCATCAACCCCATTGCCAGCAGATGCAATGGGGTCATGAAGAGGTTGCAAATGTCGTGCATTGTCACAAAGCCAGTGCCTTGCCCACCACACCTCACCACTTCTCTTTCAGTCACACCGTTCTCTGTGGTCCTTCAGCACTGGGCTCATGTGTCTGTAATAGCATTTGTCTTTCGAGCTATATTTCACTTGGGTGCCACTAACCTGAAAGCTTACTGAGTGAAGGGATATATATGTATACATCCCCTGTTCAAGCACTTGTATCCTGTGGAAATTATTTCCTTTATTTCCTGAGGGACTGTAAACAACCTGGTTTGCCTAGAGACTCGCCAAAAGAACAAGAGCACCATCATGGAGAAGTATAGACAAGACTAATTATGCCTGACCTGCACACTGGACAGTGTATGTCCAGTGTGTGTGTGTGTGTGTGTGTGTGTGTGTGTGTGTGTGTCTAGGGGAGTGGGACAGCCCAGGGAGATGCAGGAGGAACTTCCTAACACAGCGTGGAGCCCTGGGTCAGAGCTACTTGCAGGAAGAGGGAAGGACTTGTAAAAGCAGGGGAAGAACCGGGGTAGGAAATGGCCATTGCTACCTGGTGGGTCTACTGTGACAGGCGCTGGGTCCCAGAAGAGAGCAGGGTTGCAGCCAAGATAGGAGAGGCCAATGAGTGGCCAATGAGTACAGTAAAAACAACAGGCCACACACTGAGGGGGAAGCCTGGCAGGGAGGTACCGTCTCTGAGATGACACCCAGCAGAGGCTTCAGATGGGGTATCACTGAGGATTCAGATTGCAAGCGACACAATCCCACTCTGGCCAAGAAACTAAACAAAACAAGAAGTAGTGTCCAGGAAGGATTTGAGCAATAGAGAAGGTGCAAGTGGAGCAGCCCTGTTCCTGAAAGACCTGGGAGCCCCTGGGCAGGCTGAGTGCTCAGCCAGGCATGGAGAACAGAGCAGTATTTCCTCAGGGCACCACCACCAGGCACAATAGCTCTACGGGGGACTAGGGTCTGTGCCTCAAGGACATTGAGTGGTGGACTCGCCTTGGGTCCCACCTTTGGCAAGGGGCACCTTGACTGATAGGCAAACTGCACACAACTGTAGCTGTCGAATTTCCAAAGAAAAATTGGGGTGCTGCTCCCTGAAGAATCGAGGGTACATGCCAGCCAAGAGGACGTGACTGCTATTCACCAGAGATGGGAAAGATTTCTGCTGACCAGTGAGCAGGACATTATTCCAGTAACAGGAGTGAGATAAGTAAAGAAAGAGAGATGAGAAATTGCAGGTGACAGGAAGGGGATGGTAAGAAGACCAGCTTGGCCAGAACCAGATGGCTATGGGGCTGAAGCACCGATTGGGCCAGAATCAGGAAAACAACCTGAGGGTCACACAAATAAATTTAGATGTCATTTTGTATACAATGGGAAGCCACTAAAGGGATATGATGAGCAGTGGTTCAAGGTTATTTTGAAAGGTCTTTGAAGGGTGGACCAAAGAGGGCAGGATTTGTGACCGGGAGATCTGTTAGGAGACCACTGCACTGCTCGAGGGAGATGGAGTAAGGACTTAAGGCAAGTCCTTATCGTGGCAATGGGGGATGCCGCTGAAAATAACTTGTCTTTTAAAGAGAGGAATTTAAAATTGTATCTTCTCAAATGAAGCCACTCCTCTGTTGCCCAAATTCAGGGCCACCGTGTCCAACCACAGACTGCGCATAGCCCAGGAAATGAATGGCTCTCCTAAAGCCGTGGGACAGGGCAGCCTTGCCCACAGGGTCTGAAATATGCATGTGAATAAATATCCACTGCTTTCTCATAGAGACCTCCAGCGATAGGATAAATCAAAAAGTCCCAGCAAAGCAAGGAATGGAAACAAAAAATATTGGAGACAGGCAAGGAGAGACCAGCAAACAAGGGACAAATAAAATAATAAGAAGGACTTTATACTCTGAGGCTGATGGATCCTGAGTTACAGATAAGAGGAGAGATGAATTATTGGAGGCAGAGCAGCTGCAGAAAGAGGAAATCAGTTACGCATGTTTAATCTAACAGTTCAGGAATTCCAGTTACCATGTTCATCCAAGCAGAGTGGTGTGCCTTGCTATTCTCAAGAAATTGTTTCCTTTTAAGAGTCCCCCTGGCATGACTGTATCACTGTGGGAACGGCTCCCCACCAGCCATTCCCTGTCCCTTCCTTCTGTCCGCTCTCCAGCCACAGCAGCCGAGAGCCAGGCATCCTCGCCCTCATCGCCCTGCTGCCAGGAGACCCTGAGGCCCAGCCACACGGAATGTGAGGGCCAGTCCACTAGGGGCATGTGGGAAAGACGTTTCTTTCTCTATAAAATAGAGGAGTTTCTCATTGCCCTGGCACAACTGCTTTCTTGCCTGGCATGTTGTTATGTAAGGACATGACACCTGGAATTGTAAAAGCCACTTCACAACCATGAGAGAGAAGCAGGTGAATTACAGGGATTCTGACTCAGGTCCTGCCATCTTGGGGCTGCTGAGCCAACTTGGAACCCCTAGGCTTCTCATGAAATAAACAGTGTATGTTCTTATGGTTTAAGCCACTGCCAGTTGGGCCTCCTGTTACCTGCAGATGAATGTACCCTGAACTAATACAGTCCCAACTGAAGGACGTATAACATGCACTGCTTGTATCCCAAGTACTTGAGTCTGAACTCGTCTTATCTCCCCTCTGATGAGTATACTGTACTCAGGCAGTGAAGGAGTATTATTGACTGAGTCTTTCTGCAACATTACCTCCTGGAAAAACATATTTATAGAATTGATAAATAATTATGATAATCAATAATTACTTTCAATAGATGAATCAAAATCATTCATTCTATCTAATTTCCAAACAGTACACAACATCTCTATTTTAACAAAACAAATGTGAACTTTTTGATGATGTAAGTTTCAACGGTGGGTTACTTATAAGTTGATAAGTTTTTCATTTCCTAATGTATGACAACTAATCTATTTCAGGAATCACTATATTCCTCTCATTTTTTGGTCTTTATTCCTGAAATGAGGTTACTTGGAGCTGGCATGACAAAGATGTTCTGATTTTAAACAGTTAGATATACTGATCACAAGTACATTTTGAAAGGAGCAGGTTTTTAATTTCCTCAAATCTCTATGTTGCTATATACTTATGAGTTGTTTCAGGCCACGTCTTTAGCAGGCAGTTTATGCCAGAGATTTAATCACTAAAAGATGTTGAACAGGGCATTGGGATGGTGAACCTTGCTCAGTGAGATGTAGGCGTGCAGCTCCATTGATCCATTGTCTTACACATCAATATGTAAGATTTTAGCTCCTGGGGATTTAAAAGTTTCTCTTGGGTCTTGGCATATGCAGATCGTAACTCAAAAAAATCCATCTGTCAGTTTTTTGGAAATGAAGTTAATTCTACCAGCCAGAAGTAATCAATAATGGGCTTGAAGTTACATTTGTTAAACGGTCTCTTGAATTTGCTATTACACGTCTGTTCTCAGAAATTTATGCTCCAAAAAAAAAAAAAAACCTGACAGAACAAATTTACTTCAGCTCTTTCTTTACACACCAGACTTTGAGACCAACAGTATGCATCTCTGTCTCCCATCAGAGGTAACGGAAGAAGGTTGATGCTAGCAAAGGATGAACACGGCAGCAGCTCAGGAAGAAAGAAAAGACATAGCTGTTTGTAAGTGACCAACTACCACAGTAGACAAGAAATGTGGGAGACCTAGAGTTCTGTAAACTGCAGGCCTATTTAAGATTTCTCTGTTTTCAAAGCTAGATAAGTTAGTCATAAACATTTCCTGAGCGTTGATGCTGCTTGAATCGTACAATGGCCAACCTGGACTACAGGTTAGAATGACTGGGGGCGTCTGAAGAAGCACACCTTGGCTGCATGTGAGAAGCGCTTTGATACCCCCACTGTGTGGCCATGGCTGAGCATCCGTGGCTGGTCTAGCACTCCCGCTTCAGTGTCACGCCCGTCACCAAGTAGTGATAGAAAGAGCTCAGTCGTTGCAGAAGAACACACGTCGGGCTTGTGAGAGCTACTCTGTCTCATTTCACATAAGCCTGATTTGTCTGATGCATTATTATTTTCCAGGAGCCGTAATTGTGATAAAGCGGTGTCTTCAAAAAGAGGGAGATTCTCAGAGGAAATGAGAGCCCACTTAGGACTCAGACTTGAATTACTGCTTTTGAAAAGGGGAAACAAATCTCTTTTGGAATATGAAGGGTACGTTTCTCACCTCTGGTTTACACCAGACAAACAACTCATCCTCCTGACTCTTCAGTATTTGTGACGTTCTTGTCTGTATCCAAGACCTTGTGTGTGTTGACTCTGCACTAAAGACCAGTGTTGCCACACCATCTTCCAGGAATGACAAAAGGAAGTAGTGTTCAACTGTCAAGCTTACTAAGCATCAGAGGGCAGGAACCTGGCAGGCCTTACTTCTGTGTACTTCCTGTTCCTAGTTTTTGAAAGCCTCAAGTGCACATACTTCATGTAGCCTGAGCTGGGGAGGTGAGCAAGTGAGAAGGCCATGGAAGACAATCTCCCCACTTCTCCCCACCAACTGTGTGCTACGGGCTGAATGTTTGCGTCCCCCATGCCCCAAATTCATATGTTGAAATTCTATTCCCCAATGTAGTAATATTAGAAGGTGGGGCCTTTGGGAGGTAATTATGACTGTCTGAGGCCATGAAGTTGGAACCCCATGATGGGGTTAATGCCCTCATAAGAGTCACAAGAGAGCTTGTGTCCTCTTTTTGCTCTCCACCATGTGAGCACACAGCAAGAAGTCTGCAGTCTGCAACCTGGAAGAGGGCTCTCAGACTTTCAGCCTCCAGAACTGTGAGACACTTCTGTTGTTTATAAGCCACGCAGTCTGTGACGTTCTGTTACAGCGGCCCAAACTGACTAAGACACTGTGTGATGAGAAGTTCCTTGCCTGCTGAACCTCTGTTTCCTAGTCTGACAAAATGGGGTCACATGTTTCTATGAGGACTGTCTTAGTCCGCTCTGGCTATGATAGCAAAAATACCATAGGCTGGGTGGCTTAAACAACAAACATTACTTCATACAGCTCTGGAGGCTGTAAAGTCCAAGAGCAAGTCAGCAGCAGATTCAGGGTCTGGTAAGAACCTGCTTTCTGGCTTGTAGGTATCTGTCTTCTCTTGTGCCCTCAAATGGTAGAGAGCAGAGAGCTCTCAGGTCTCTTTTATAAGAACAATAATCACATTCATGAGGGCAGAGCTTATCACCTATCACCTCCCAAATGCCCCACCTCCAAATACTATCATCTTGGAGCTTAGGATTTCAACAAATGAATTTTCAGGGGACATAAACATTTAGTCCATAATAAGGATTAACTATCAAAAACAAACAAACAAAATCCAAATATAGTACCTAGCACATGGTGGAAATAAAATGTATTATATTATTACTATTTACTAGTATTATATCTGCACTGTATTATCAACTGTAAAAGGCATCTCTTACTTAAGCTAATAAACAACTGTTCTCTAGGGAACTGTAGACTGGCTTCACATCATCTTCAGAATAAAACTCAATACTGTTTAATATAACAAAAAACCATCTAGTACACATAAAAGGTAAAATTCACAGGGACAGGCATCCAGTAAAAGTGTACTTGTAAGTAAAGAAGGAGGAAATATGATCAATAATCAGGAGAAAGCAAGAGGGAAGAAAAACACAGAAGTGATGGAGAAGATGGGGGCTATTACAAGAGCTATTATAAATGTACTTCATATATTTAAGAGGAAGAAATGAGGACAAAAAGGACAGAATTTAAAACTATACAAAATATTCAAAAGACACTTTTAACTTGAAAAATACAATATCTAAAATTAAAAACAAACTGGATAGAATTAACAACAAATTAGATAGTATAGGAAAAAGATTAATGAATTTAAACACATTACTATAGAAATCAATCAAAAGGAAGCACAGAGAGAAAATAATTGAAGAAAATGAGTGGAGCATCAGTGAGTTATGAGACAACGTGGGACAATCTACAGGTTCATCGAACTGCAATCGCAGAAATAGAGGAGAGGGGAGGACAAGAAAGGAAAACATTTCAAGAAACAATAGCTAAAATTTTTCAGAAAATGAAAATTATAAATCCAAATATCCAAGAAGCTCAAGAATTATCAAGAAGACAAACCACATCAAGCATATCATTACCAAATTGCTAAAAACTAAATATAAAAAGACAATCTTAAAAAAAACCAAAGGGAAAAAAAATCATAAAAAAGATAAGAACTACAGAAGAACTTTTGTCATAAGATATGTAAACATCATTTGTAAAGAATTGAAAGAAGTACTGTCCACCTAGAATTATTTACTGACAAAAATACCTTTCAAAATTGAAGGCAAAAAGACTCAAAAAAGATGTCCAAAAAGCACATGAAAAGATGCTCAACATCACTAATTATTAGAGAAATGCATATCAAAATTATGAGGTATCAACTCACACTAGTCAGAATGGCCATCATCAAAAAAATCTACAAACAGTAAATGCTGGAGAGGGTGTGGAGAAAAGGGAACCCTCTTGCACTGTTGGTGGGAATGTAAATTGATACACCCACTATGGAGAACAGTATGAGGTTCCTTAAAAAACTAAAAATAGAGCTACCATATGATCCTGCAATCCCACTCCTGGGCATATATCTGGAGAAGACCATCATTTGAAAAGATACATGCACCCCAATGTTCACTGCAGCACTATTTACAATAGCCAGGACATGGAAGCAACCTAAGTGTCCATCAACAGAGGAATGGATAAAGAAGATGTAGTACATATATACAATGGAATATTACTCCGCCATAAAATAAGAATGAAATAATGCCATTTGCAGCAACATGGATGGACCTAGAGATTCTCATACTGAGTGAAGTAAGTCAGACAGAGAAAGATAAATACCGTATGATATTGTTTATATGTGGAATCAAAAACATGGTACAAATTACTTATTTACAAAACGGAGATAGAGTCACAGATGTAGAAAACAAACTTAAGGTTACTGGGGGAAAAGCGGGCTGGGGAGGGGAGGGATAAATTGGGAGACTGGGATTGACATATACACACTACTGTATATATAGAATAGATAACTAATAAGGACCTACTGTAGAGCACAGGGAACTCTACTTAGCACTCTGTAATGGCCTATATGGGAAAAGAATCTAAAAAAGAGTGGATATATATATATGTACAACTGATTCACTTTGCTGTACACCTAAAACTAACAAAACTAACACAGCTAACACATCTATACTCCAATGAAATTTTTTAAAAAAGTGAACAAACAGAAAATAACATTTTAAGCAAATAAAAAGCCGAGAGTATTTATCATCAGAAGAATTGCACTGTAAGAAATATTAAAGGAAACTTTTCAGGAAGAAAAAAATGGTACAAGATAGAAATTTGGATCTATACAAAGGGATACAGAACACTGAAAATGGTGAATTTAGGGATAAAAGTAGACAACATTTTTTTCTCATCTTTAAATATTTCTAAAAGATCATTATTCGAAGAAAAATAGTAATATTTTAAATTGGGATTTATAACTCATGCATAAGTAAACTACATGGACATAATTACACAAAGAATGGAAGGGGAAAAATGGAAACATTCTGTTGTAAGGTTTTAAAACCACTGGTGAAATAGTGTAGTATTATTTGAAAGTAGATTGTAATCAGTTAAAAATGTACACTGTAAAACCTGAAGAAATCATTAAAAAATAAAATTAAGAGTTAGCTAAAATACCTGTAATGATGATAAAATGGAATTATAAATGATAATGCAAGCATTATAAAAGAATCCAGAGTCAGGAAAAGAGAAAAATAAGGGGAACAAAGGACATACAAATAAAATAGAAAACAAATATCGATAAGGTAGATTTAAACCCAACTATATCAAAGTTACAGTAAATGTTAGTGATCTAACACGTTAAGACAGATATTTTCCTATTAGATGAAACTCAAGACACAACTATGTGCTTTCTATAGGAGATGCACTGTAAATATGATGAAAATAGGTTACAAGTACATGAATGAGAAATATATACTAAGCAAACACTAATCAAAAGACAGATGGCTACATTAATATCAGTGTAGCTTTTAGAACAAGAATTCTGAGAATTGTAAGAGACATTATCTAGGCTAGAGGGGGTCACTTCAATAAGAAGATATAACAATGATAAATGTGTATATGCCTCATAGCAGAGTTTTGAGTTACGAGAAGCAAGCACAGATTGAACTGAAAAGAGAAATGGACAAACTCACAATCACAGAAGTGTTCAACATTCCTTTCTCAGTAATTGATAGAACAAGTAGAAAATCAGTAAAGATGTAAGGACATGAACAATGCGATCAACCAACTTGATCTCAATGACATTTGTAGAAAATTCCTACCAAGAACAGCAGAATACACATTCTTTTCAAATGCCATGGACCTTATGGACCATATTCTGGACTACAAAGCAGGTCTAAATAATTTTACGAGAGTAAAAATAATACAAAGTTGTATAACTGATTAAATAAAAATTGATAATTTTAATTTATTGGATTGTTAATTTTTAAAAGAGTTCAATAACTGAAAGAGATCTGGAAAAAATATTTGTACATTAATCAGCATGCTTATCAATAATGCTTGGGATAAAGAAAAAGTCGCAACATATTAAAATTTGTGTAATGTAGCTAAAGAAGTGTTTAGAGTGAAATTTATTGCCAAAAATTCTGATATTAGAAAAGAAGAAAAGTCTCAAGTGGATGATTTATTTTTCTCCTTAAAAAAGTTAGAAAGAAAAGATTAAATTAAAAGGAAACTAAGCAGAGAAAGGCAATAATAACAAAAGAATAAATCAATTAATACTTTAAAAGAATATATGAATTAGAAACACTGCTCCAGGAGAACTTGCTTTTCTAATCATAGTGGTAAGTACCTGGCTCATTCAGAAATGAACAAGGTGAACGTCACAAATTGTCCAAAAAGTAGTGCCTAATTTGGAGGGGACATGAAATCAACAAAAGAGCTCATCAAATGTTCTCTGGGTAATCCATTACTAGTTCAAGTGTTACAATAAAGTTCTGACATTGACAGGTAAGTGTGTTTGGGAAAGAGCATTCTCTGATTCATTTAATTTCAATCAATGTTTTAATTTTAGGAGAGTGAATTTAATTACTCATTTTACAATGGTTAAAAATCTGGCATCTTTAAAAACAGGGACTGTTTGTTATGCATGTTGCTTAATCTCACTTCATCCTATAAAACAAAATGTCAAACTCATGGTCATTTAGCTGAAACTCTTATGACTGAGAACACTGCTTGTGTTGTTTCCTTAAGTAAATTTGGGGGATTTTGGTTGTTGTCATCGGGGAATACTTTATCATGGTTATTTATTGCATAGACATATACACCCACTTCATTTTTACAACAGAAAACCTCTGTTATATTTGAAAGTCTCTGCAGTTAACTTTGCAAAGACTATTCTAGGAAGATATAAAAATAAAATATATCCTTCTTTTTAAGCCAGTGAAACATACTACAGTTTCCCAATACTATAAACAAAGATTTTTGTAAAATTCTCCATTTCTTAGTTTTGGATTATAATTTCTAGAGATTGTAGATGATTATTCATAAGCCCTAGAAGCATAATTTTGAAGGATTAATTCCTATAATGTATCATTTTCTTTTTTCCCTTCTGTGTCATGCATCATTTTTATGCTTGATTGCAGAACTGCTGATGCTAAATTTTAGAAAATGTATAGTTTTGTGGCCATCTGCTATACCACATGATCATGTGTACTGATATTATCTCTTTCTCAAGACACTCAAACTCCCTTTAACAAAACTTGACATTTTCACTATGACAATCTTTCATATGTACAAGCTCTTCACCATGATGTTTCAAAAACCTGAAAGCAGATTTCGCATTTCCATTCTTATGAAGATGGATTATCATGTTTAATCTAGGATAATCATAGATCCTTTGCCTTGCACAGAAATATTTGGAAACTTAAGTGAACACATTTAGAAACGACTGTGCAATTACAGGGTTTGTTTTGTGACCTTTTTGATGAAGGCCAGTATCATTTGTTGCTTTGGTAGTAACTGGCCTCATAAAAACCCTTAGATCATCTCCACCAGATACCATATAAGAGTGTAAAGCAATCAATAAGGAATCAATAATAATCAATAAGGAAGAATATTTCCCAAAACTATGTATCTCATAATAGAAGGGAAGGAAAGGGAAGAACAAAGCTGAGGAGGGTTTCCCACCTGCTTCCTCTGGCCTTGGGGATCTGGGGTTTCAGGGGCTTCTGAGGAGCAAGGTGATGAGGGGAGGGAAGGTGCATAGAAGATAGGATGATTTGGGTTCAAAATGGCTTAAACCCCAGTGGACTTTTCATGTCACGTGTCACATGCCTGGGTGGCTCCCGGGCAGAAGGGCTCAGCTTTTCTTTCTGTTTTGCTCCTTCACCCCTTCCTCCCAGAGCCTGTGTCCCTACCCTGAGAGCAGTACATGGGCTGTAGTGGTTGTAGCATCACATCCTCTACACGCCAGCATCCAGAAGAAGAAAGGAGCCCTCCTTGCATCTTCTAGCAGCAAGGGCACATGCTAGGAGTGCCTCAGGTCTCACTGACCAGGATGACCTGTAGGTTGGATAATGGCCGTGCAAATAAAAATGCCTAATGCAAGATACCACATCCCCTCCATCACCTGGGATTTCAGCTGCAGCCAAGGAGGACAATCGCTGCAGAGTTAGATGTGGGCTGCATTGTCCATCTCAAGCACATGCCTTGCCTCCGGTTTTTTTCCTCCCCAGAACCTCTCTGCATCGTCAGGAGTTCATCCCAGGACACATGTCAACCAGCAGGGATCCCATGAAGGGACACTTCTAGGAAGCTTCTGCATCCCTGTCAGCAGTCCTGGAGGATGGAATTTCACAGCCACAGCAGACATCTCCTGATAGGATATCTCCTTCTTCCCTGCTTCATCCCCTCATCTTTCCCACCTGATGCTGTGCAATCATCTCCCAAATAAACTATGTGATCTAAGCCCTTGTCTCAGGCTCTCTAAGGGAAGCTCAAGCTAAAATGCCAGCTTGCCCTTCTCAACAAGGGCAGAGCACTCATGATGCAGAATGCAGTTCACAGTGAAGGCTGGCACTCTGCGTGCTTCTGAGGCTTTGAAGAACTCACCGAGTTTTCTTGTGCGGCCACCAAAGGGGTGCTACTAACATCTACACGATTATGGACAGCCCCTTAAAATTATGCAGTGCACAACCTGCACATTGGATGCAGAGCGGGCCCAGAGAGGGAATGGAGTAGGCATCCCTTCTCAGGTGCTTCTGGGTACCAGGGGCATCTCCAAGAATCCTTTCTCCTGGATTCTCAGTTACATGAAGCCACCAACAGTTGTCTGTCGTTCTCAGTAAGGCTCTAAAAGGCTTTTTTTCAGCTTTTGGTTTGGATGATTCATTTTATCACATTTGCTGTGGATCATAGTTAACTGGAGTAAAACAAGTTGATGTTTCTGTTTACATTAGAAAAATTGTACTTTTTTGCCTATATTTTTTAAAAGCTTTATTATTTATTTATTTATTTTTTGGCTGCATTGGGTCTTAGTTGCAGCATGCGGGATCTTCGTTGAGGCATGCAGGATCTTTCACTGTGACGTGCTGGCTTCTTGTTGTGGTGTGCAGGCTTCTCTCTGGTTGTGGTGTGTGGGTTTTCTCTTCTCTATTTGCAGTGTGCAGGCTCCAGGGCATGTGGGCTCTCTAGTTGTGGCACGCGGGTTCCAAAGCTCGTGGGCTCTGAAGTTTGTGGCACGCGGGCTCTAGTTGAGGCGCTCAAGCTCAGTAGTTGTGGCGTGCAGGCTTAGTTGTACCACGGCATGTGGAATCTTAGTTCCCTGACCAGGGATCAAACCCGCGTCCCCTGCATTGTAAGGTGGATTCTTTACCACTGGACCACCAGGGAAGTCCCTCCATTCTTTTTTAGATTATTTTCCCATATAGGCCATTGCAGAGTATTGAGTAGAGTTCCCTGTGCTATACGGTAGGTTCTTACTAGTTATCTATTTTATATATAGTAGTGTGCATATGTCAATCCCATTCTCCCAATTTATTACTCTTCCCTTACCCACTCATAACCATAAGTTTGTTTTCTACGCCTGTAACTCTATTTCTGTTTTGTATATAAGTTCATTTGTACCATTTTTTTAGATTCCACATATAAATGGTATCATATGATATTTATCTCTGTCTGACTTACTTCACTCAGTATGAGAATCTCTACGTCCATCCAAATTGCTGCAAACGGCATTATTTCATTCTTTTTTATGGCTAATGTTCCATTGTACATATGTACCACACCTTCTTTATCCATTCCTCTGTTGACGGACATTTAGGTTGCCACTATGGAGAACAGTACAGAGGTTTCTTTAAAAATTAGAAATAGAGCTAGCATATGATCCAGCAATCACACTCCCGGGCATATTTCTGGAGAAAACCATAATTCAAAAAGATGCATGCACCTCAGTGTTCATTGTAGCACTATTTACAATAGCCAGGATGAGAAAAATTGTACTTTTAATTATTTTTCTAATATTAGATGGGGTCAGAGTGCTGTGGAGACACCTGTGGCCTACTGAGTCTACAGTTGAATAACTGAATAAAATTCATTAAATTAGTTACAGCACTTAGTGAGCTGCTGTTCTATATGAGACCCAAGAGTGGGGTGGATGCATGTGGGGCACTGGGGGTGCTGGTGTGGAAAACGTCTGAAGCAACACCTACCACCTCGCCTATCAGCTCCTTGAATGACAGAGAGAATAAGAGAGATCATTCAGCAACCCAGTCATCCCAATGTATGTCAAACTTCTGTCTTCCCACTTGCAAGTAAATATAGCACAGAAAATGAGATGTGGTTTAATGAATAACAGTAATAAAATAGTTAACTCTGAGCATTTATTATGCTTTGTAAACCATGGTGCTAAGTTCTTTACATGGATAAATTTATACAATATTAACAAAAACTCAACAAGGTAAGTTCAGTTTCCAGATGAAAAATTAAAATCACAGAGAAGTCAAGGAATATGCCCAAAGTCACACAGTGGGGCAACCCTCTAAGCCTAAGTTTGGTCAGTACCTTCAGAGAAGAAACATTAAAACATCATGGGAATTTTGAGTTAATAAGTATATATTAATATAATGGCATAAAATGTGAGATCCAAATAATGGATTGCTAAATTTTCAAAATGAAAGTAATAAATGTAAAGTTATGTAACTATTAGCTAGGTATATGGTGTTTCTAATGTATGATATTACTTGTAACATGTTTCTCATGGAATATACAATATAGTATTCCATTTATTATTGCTTATGTAATGCTGGAGTATATTTGAGATCTACAAATATATGATGTTGAGTTGCTGTCTTGCACAATTGAAATAATCAATTAAAACTGATTATAAAACAACTTGGAAAAAGTCCATTAACCCTCGAAGGCATTTTAATATGAGTTTGAAAGGCTCCAGTCTCTTCCCACCTTCCTTCTCAAGGCTTCCCCCTTTCCCCTTGGGATGCCATCAAAGGCTATGTGGGCCATGATGAATGTTCTCCAGTTGCCATGTGTCAGCTCTGGACAGTATTACTGCAACTCAGCAGACATTCAATGCATTTCCAGTAAAATACTGTATATGCAAAAACGTTTTGGAGAAAGGCCTTTTAAAAATAATTCTGCTAAAATAACCTTGAAAAAATCTTAAAATGTTGATATGTTTATTTCTTCCCATGGCATCAATTAATCATAACTATTGAAAAATTATCAGTGTCAGAAGTTGGATTCCAATGTTTGAAATAAAACTTCTACATAATATTTAAAATATCTTCAACTTATGGAAGATATCTTTGCTTTTTACTTGTTCAGGCATATTTTAAAAATAATAAATGATTGTTGGGAAGGCCAGAGGTTAATCTGAGAATCCAAATCTCCAAAAAGAACATGGTAAGGCTTTTTGCAGATAATGACTTAAAAAAGACTCATGAATCTCAGAAAGTTTTTTTTCTACTAACTATGCTTTTTAAAATTTAGCCAGGTCATGTCTTGTTGGCCTGAGGCAAATTCACCTAAAGCTTTTCAGAAAAAAAGATTGAAGGTAAAGCAAATCAAAAATTACCTTTTGGGGCTTTTTAACAGTCCTGTTTTGGTGTGATATTTGCTCTGACAAACTAATTTCTCAGTGCTTTTTCCTGTATTTTCCCAAATCAGCCACAGCATCCAGGGGAGAAGAGCCCTTGGCATGAGAGCTGGAATGTAGGCTTTGCTTTGCAAGCTGTGGGGTTTCAGATAAGTGATGAGGTTTCTCTGGGTCTCAACTTCCTCATCTGGAAAATTAGGACCATATAAGATGAGAGAACCTTTTCAAAAGCATTTGGTAAGACCCTAATGTGCTAAACAAGAATAAGGTACTTTGTAATATTGCCATTATTACTCATATCACAAATTTATTTAAGCTTACAATTACCTTTACATTTAGGTTTACATTTATCCTTGGTGGTATTATTTGACACAACTTATAGTGCAGCTTATCGATTTTGATTAGCCTTCCAAGAATCCCTGTGCCAGCATGTTTTGGTTTTAAGGTCTTTCTTTATGACTTTCTCCAAAATTTACAAGCAGCTCATGCAGCTCAATAACAAAAAAACAAACAACCCAATCCAAAAATGGGCAGAAGACCTAAATAGACATTTCTCCAAAGAAGATATACAGACTGCCAACAAACACATGAAAGAATGCTCAACATCATTAATCATTAGAGAAATGCAAATCAAAACTACAATGAGATATCATCTCACACCAGTCAGAATGGCCATCATCAAAAAATCTAGAAACAATAAATGCTGGAGAGGGTGTGGAGAAAAGGGAACCCTCTTGCACTGCTGGTGGGAATGTGAATTGGTACAGCCACTATGGAGAACAGTATGCAGGTTCCTTAAAAAACTAGAAATAGAACTACCATATGACCCAGCAATCCCACTACTGGGCATATACCCAGAGAAAACCATAATTCAAAAAGAGTCATGTACCAAAATGTTCATTGCAGCTCTATTTACAATAGCCTAGAGATGGAAACAACCTAAGTGTCCATCATCGGATGAATGGATAAAGAAGATGTGGTACATATATACAATGGAATATTATTCAGCCATATAAAGAAATGAAACTGAGTTATTTGTAGTGAGGTGGATGGACCTAGAGTCTGTCATACACAGTGAAGTAAGTCAGAAAGAGAAAAACAAATACCGTATGCTAACACATATATATGGAATCTAAGAATAAAAAATGTCATGAAGAACCTAGGGGTAAGACAGGAATAAAGACACAGACCTACTAGAGAATGGACTTGAGGATATGGGGAGGGGGAAAGGTAAGCTGTGACAAAGTGAGAGAGTGGCATGGACATATATACACTACCAAACATAAAATAGATAGCTAGTGGGAAGCAGCCGCATGGCACAGGGATATTGGCTTGGTGCTTTGTGACAGCCTGGAGGGGTGGGATGGGGAGGGTGGGAGGGAGGGAGACGCAACAGGGAAGACATATGGGAACATATGTTTATGTATGACTGATTCACTTTGTTATAAAGCAGAAACTAACACACCATTGTAAAGCAATTATACCCCAATAAAGATGTTAAAAAAAAAACAAAACACAATTTTGTGAGGTTGAAAACAAATGTTCTAATTTTATACAAAGGGACCAACAGTTAAATCCAAGCCTGAGCTTCAATGTCATCATGATGAACTGGTAAACAGGGAAAACAATCTCCCAATTTTGTTTATACTGCAGCTTAATTTAGGGCGTTTTCAGTGAGAATGGTAGGTAGTTATAAAATATAACCAAAATCCTGAAAATGTTCTGGGATGTGCTGTAGCTGCTTATTTCATGTTAGCTGCTTTACTTCATCTGACTGTATCTTAAACCTGGAACTTTATTAGGTCCTACTCAGAATCATAGGTTTTGGAGATCTGTCTAGCTGAATTCTAAAGAGCATAATTCATTTTCTAGCAGACTCAGTTTTTGAATGTACAGGGAACACAGAGAGAAGAGACTTGGAACAGCGGTGCCTGATGAGGAAGAGCTCAGGTCAGCAAACACCGAAGGCACCACTCAGGTCCAGGAATGCTGTCTGCTTAGGTTTGAATAAAAGGATGGCAGACTCTACACACTAACAAACGCAGTAAGGTAGATAGCTAGTGGGAAGCAGCCGCATGGCACAGGGATATTGGCTCGGTGCTTTGTGACAGCCTGGAGGGGTGGGATGGGGAGGGTGGGAGGGAAGGAGACGCAACAGGGAAGACATATGGGAACATATGTTTATGTATGACTGATTCACTTTGTTATAAAGCAGAAACTAACACACCATTGTAAAGCAATTATACCCCAATAAAGATGTTAAAAAAAAAAAAAAAAAAGGATGGCAGAAAGAGAAGCGGAGGATTCAGCTCAACAGAAAAGGATGCTGTAGGTAAGCAAAGCTAGATCCACACCTCAAACTACAGGTAAATCGGTCCATGCTGGGAATGTGAGGATGGTGATGCTAAGAGCAGAGTGAGTGCCTACCTTTCCTCATGGTTCTGTCCCATACACACCTGGCACATCTGGCAGCTGAACCCACAGGTGGCACTACAAGAAGACCATGAAATCCAGGGGTGCAGCATCAATTCCTGGGGGAGGGGGAAGCAATGAGATCACTCTATCAAAACTGGCTCAGAATCCAACCTGTCTCTCTACTTGCTCCCAAATTCACATGTTCCTGTATGTCTGAGAGTGAAGCTGAGAAACAAAGGAAGAAGAGTCATGGGACTGAATAGACCATGTCATCTCAGTTGCTGCATGGTTATTTGAAGTAGCTGGTTTTAAACTCAAAAGGGAAATTGAAAAATATATTTTAAAATGCATTGTAAATAATTCAAAAGAGTTACACTAGATACAATTAAAAAGTTTAATCATGGAAAAAAAGAAGGCAAACCACATTGAAATATATTTAGAGATAATCCCCCTAAACACCAGATATTTTATTAATTCTGCCACAATTACTACACTTTTTATATAAGACAAAATCATATTTGAACAAAAAAATCACCCAAACACATGTACAATCATTGTCCTAAAACCTTTTAACATTAGTGCAAATCAGCAGTTCTTTCGACAGCAGTCACAGAAATAAATAGGTGTTGTCATAGTCAAGACCAGACAAAACTTTATGTAAAATGAAGGGACTATTTTAATTCAGACTTCTAATTATTGCTTTTCAAACTTACAATGATTCAAAGAACAGAATTAAGGAGTTCAAATTACATATATAGTATATTGATATAATACAAATGATCTTATAAGATATATTGATATCATAAAATAAACCACTAGTGATAGATATAGAAATTTGGCTAATATTGCATTTCTTCCTTTAATATTTACATTTAGAATATTTTAGAACTTAAAAATATCCTCTCAGTTGAAAGACTTTATTGAAATCTGTTTTATTCTTTCTTGTTTTGAATTTTATTTTATTTTTTTATACAGCAGGTCCCTATTAGGTATCTATTTTATACATATTATTATATAAATGTCAATCCCAATCTCCCAATTCATCCCACCACCACCAAGCCCCTCCTGCTTCCTTCCTTGGTGTCCGTATGTTTGTTTTCTACATCTGTGTCTCTATTTTTGCCTTGAAAACTGCTTCATCTGTATCACTTTTCTAGATTCCATATGTATGCGTTACTATACGATATTTGTTTTATTCTTTCTGACTTACTTCACTCTGTATGACATTGTCTAGGTCCATCCACATCTCTACAAATGGCCCAGTTTCTTTCCTTTTTATGGCTGAGTAATATTCTATTGTATATATGTGCCACATCTTCTTTACCCATTCATCTGTCAATGGACACTTAAGTTGCTTCCATGTCCTGGCTATTGTAAATAGTGCTGCAATGAACATTGTGGTACATGTCTCTGTTTTCTCAGGGTATATGCCCAGTAGTGGGAATGCTGGGTTATATGGTAGCTCTATTTTTAGTTTTTCAATGAACCTCCATACTGTCCTCCATAGTGGCTGTATCAATTTACATTCCCACCAACAGTGCAAGAGTGTTCCCTTTTCTCCACACCCTCTCCAGCATTTGTTGTTTGTAGGTTTACTGATGATGCCCATTCTAACTGGTGTGAGGTGATACCTCGTAGTTTTGATTTGCATTTCTCTAACAATTAGTGAGGTTGAGCAGCTTTTACATGTGCCTCTTGGCTATCTGTATGTCTTCCTTGGAGAAACGCCTATTTAGGTCTTCTGCCCAGGTTTTGACTGGGTGGTTTGTTTTTTCAATATTGAGCTGCATGAGCTGTTTATATATTTTGGAGAATAATCCTTTGTCCATTGATTCGTTTGCAAATATTTTCTCCCATTCTAAGGATTGTCTTTTTGTCTTTATAGTTTCCTTTGTTGTGCAAGAGCTTTTAAGTTTCATTAGGTCCCATTTGTTTATTTTTGTTTTACTTCCATTATTCTAGGAGGTGGGTCTAAAAAGATCTTGCTGTGATTTATATCAAAGAGTGTTCTTCCTATGTTTTCCTCTAAGAGTTTTACAGTGTCTGGCCTTACATTTAGGTCTCTAATCCATTTTGAGTTTATTTTTGTGTATGGTGTTAGGGGGTGTTCTAATTTCATTCTTTTACATGTAGCTGTCCAGCTTTCCCAGCACCACTTATTGAAGAGACTGTCTTTTCTGCATTGTATATCCTTGCCTCCTTTGTCATAGATTAGTTGACCATAGGTGTGTGGGTTTATCTCTGGGCTTTCTATCCTGTTCCATTTACCTATACTTCAGTTTTTGTGCCAGCACCATATTGTCTTGATTACTGTAGCTTTGTAGTAGAGTCTGAAGTCAGGGAGTCTGATGCCTCCAGCTCTGTTTTTTCCCTCAAGATTATTTTGTTATTCAGGGTCTTCAGTGTCTCCATACAAATTTTAAGATTTTTTCTTCTAGTTCTTTAAAAAGTGCCATTGGTATTTTGATAGGCGTTGCATTGGATCTGTAGATTGCTTTGGGTAGAATAGTCATTTTCACAATATTGATACTTCCAATCCAAGAACATAGTATATCTCTCCATCTGTATGTGTCATCTTTGATTACCTTCATCAGTGTCTTATAGTTTTTTGAGTACAGGTCTTTTACCTCATTATGTAGGTTTATTCCTAGGTATTTTATTCTTGTTGTTGCGATGGTAAATGGGATTGTTTCCTTAATTTCTCTTTCTGATCTGTCATTGTTAGTGTATAGGAAGGCAAGAGATTTCTGTGCATTAATTTTGTATCCTTCAACTTTACCAAATTCATTGATTAACTCTAGTAGTTTTCTGGTGGCATCTTTAGGATTATCTATGTATAGTAACATGTTCTCTGCAAACAGTGACAGTTTTACTTCTTCTTTTCCAGTTTGTATTCCTTTTATTTCTTTTTCTTCTCTGATTGTCGTGGCTAAGACTTCCAAAACTATGTTGAATAATAGTGGCAAGTGTGGACATCCTTGTCTTGTTCCTGATCTTAGAGGAAATTGTTTCAGTTTTTCACCATTGAGAATGATGTTTGCTGTGGGTTTGTCATATATGCCCTTTATTATGTTGAGGTAGGTTCCCTGTATGTGTACTTTCTGGGAAGTTTTTATCATAAATAGGTGTTGAATTTTGTCAAAAGCTTTTTCTGCCTCTATTGAGATGATCATATGGTTTTAATCCTTCAATTTGTTGATATGGTGTATCACATTGATTGTTTTGTGTATATTAAAGAATCCCTGCATCTCTGGGATAAATCCCACTTGATCATGGTGCATGATCCTTTTGTTTTTGTTTTTGTTTTTGCGGTACTCAGGTCTCTCACTCTTGTGGCCTCTCCTGTTGCAGAGCACAGGCTCCAGACGCGCAGGCTCAGTGGCCATGGCTCACGGGCCCAGCCACTCCGCGGCATGTGGGATCTTCCCGGACTGGGGCACGAACTCGTGTCCCCTGCATCAGCAGGCGGACTCTCAACCACTGTGCCACCAGGGAAGCCCTATGATCCTTTTCATGTGTTGTTGGATTCTGTTTGCTAGTAGTTTGTTGAGGATTTTTGCATCTATATTCATCAATGATACTGGTCTGTAACTTTCTTTTTTTGTAATATCTTTGTCTGGTTTTGGTATCAGGGTGATGGTGGCCTCATAAAATGAGTTTGGGAGTGTTCCTTCCTCTGCAATTTTTTGGAAGAGTTTGAGAAGGATGGGCGTTAGCTCTTCTCTAAATGTTTGATAGAATTCACCTGTGAAGCCATCTGGTCCTGGACTTTTGTTTGTTGGAAGATTTTTAATCACAGTTTCAATTTCATTACTTGTGATTGGTCTGTTCATATTTTCCATTTCTTCCTGGTTCAGTCTTGGAAGCTTATACCTTTCTAAGAATTTGTCCATTTCTCCCAGGTTGTCCATTTTATTGGCATAGAGTTGCTTGTAGTAGTCTCTTATGATGCTTTTTATTTCTGCCATGTCTGTTGTAACTTCTCCTTTTTAATTTCTAATTTTATTGATTTGAGTCCTCTCCCTCTTTTTGTTGATGAGTCTGGCTACGGGTTTATCAATTTGGTTTATCTTCTCAAAGAACCAGCTTTTAGTTTTATTGACCTTTGCTATTGTTTTCTTTGTTTCTATTTCATTTATTTCTGCTCTGATCTTTATGATTTCTTTCCTTCTACTAACTTTGGGTTTTGTTTGTTCTTCTTTCCTTAGTTCCTTTAGGGATAAAGTTAGGTTGTCTATTTGAGATTTTTCTTGAGGTAGGATTGTATTTTTGTAAACTTCCCTGAGAACTGCTTCTGCTGCAATCCATAGATTTTGGATTGTTGTGTTTTTGTTGTCATTTGTCCCTAGGTATTTTTTGATTTCCTCTTTGATTTCTTCAGTGATCTCTTGGTTATTTAGTAGCATATTGTTTAGCCCCCATGTGTTTGTGTTTTTTACATTTGTTTCCCTGTAATTGATTTCTAATCTCATAGTGATGTGGTCAGAAAATATGCTTGATAAGATTTCAATTTCCTTAAAGTTACTGGTGCTTGATTTGTGACCCAAGATGTGATCTATCCTGCACAACATTCCATGTGCACTTGAGAAGAAAGTGTAGTCTGCTGTTTTTGGACGGAATGTCTTATAAATATCAGTTAAATCTATCTGGCCTATTGTGTCATTTAAAGCCTGTGTTTCCTTATTAATTTTCTGTCTGTATGATCGGTCCATTGGTGTAAGTGAAGTGTTAAAGTCCCCCACTATTATTGTGTTACTATCGATTTCCTCTTTTATAGCTATTAGCAGTTGCCTTATGTATTGAGGTGCTCCTATATTTGGTGCGTATATATTTATAATTGTTATATCTTCTTATATATATTGTTATATATATTTATAATTGTTATAATTGTTATATCTTCTTGGATTGATCCCTTGATCATTATGTACTGTCCTTCCTTGTCTTTTGTAACATTCTTTATTTTAAAGTCTATTTTATCTGATATGAGTATTGCTACTCCAGTTTTCTTTTGATTTCTATTTGCATGGAGTATCTTTTTCCATCCCCTCACCTTCAGTCTGTATGTGTCCCTACCTCTGAAGTGGGTCTCTTGTAGACAGCATATATTTGAGTCTTTTTTTATATCCATTCAGCTAGCCTATGTCTTTTGGTTGGAGTATTTAATCCATTCATATTTAAGGTTATTATTGATATGTATGTTCCTATTACCATTTTCTTAATTGTTTTGGGTTTGTTTTTATAGGTCTTTTCCTTCTCTTGTGTTTTCTGCCTAGAGAAGTTCCTTTACCATTTGTTGTAAAGCTGGTTTGGTGGTGCTGAATTCTCTTAGCTTTTGCTTGTCTGTAAAGCTTTTGATTTCTCCATCGAATCTGAATGGGATCCTTGTCAGGTAGAGTAATTTTGGTTGTAAGTTCTTCCCTTTCATCACTTTAAATATATCATGCCACTCCCTTCTGGCTTGTAGAGTTTCTGCTGAGAAATCAGCTGTTAACATTATGGGAGTTCCCTTGTATGTTATTTGTCATTTTTGCTTTGTTGCTTTTAAAAATTTTGCTTTGTCTTTAATTTTTGTCAATTTGCTTACTATATGTCTCAGCATGTTTCTCCTTGGGTTTATCCTGCCTGGGACTCTCTGTGCTTCCTGGACTTGGGTGGCTATTTCCTTTTCCATGTTAGGGATGTTTTTGACTATAAGCTTTTCAAATATTATCTCGGGTCCTTTCTTTCTCTCTTCTCCTTCTGGGACCCCTATAATGTGAATGTTGGTGCATTTAATATCCCAGAGGTCTCTTAGACTGTTTTCATTTATTTGCATTCTTTTTTTTATTCTGTTCCATAGCAGTGAATTCCACTATTCTGTCTTCCACGTCACTTCTGCCTCAGTTATTCTGATATTGATTCCTTCTAGTGTATTTTTCATTTCAGTTATTATACTGTTCATCTCTGTTTGTTTCTTCTTTAATTCTTCTAGGTGTTTGTTAAACCTTTCTTGCATCTTCTTGTTCTTTGCCTCCATTCTTTTTCCAAGGTCTGGGATCATCTTCACTATCATTATTCTGTATTATTTTTCTGGAAGGTTGCCTATCTCCAATTCATATAATTGTTTTTCTGTTTTTTTTTTTTCTTGTTTCTTCATCTGGTACATAGCCCTCTGTGTTTTCATTTTGTCTATATTTCTGTGAACGTGGTTTTCTTTTCACAGGCTGCAGGATTGTAGTTATTATTGCTTCTGCTGTCTTCCCTCCGGTGGCTTTGGCTATATAAGAGGCTTGTGCAAGCTTCCTAATGGGAGGGACTGGTGGTGGGTAGAGCTGGGCATTGCTCTGGTGGGCAGAGCTCAGTAAAACTTTAATCCAGTTGTCTGCTGATGGATAGGGCTCAGTTCCCTCCCTGTTGGTTGGTTGGTCAGAGGTGACCCAGCACCAGAGGATATAGGATCTTTGGTGGAACTAATGGTGGACTCCCAGAGGGCTCATGCCAAGGAGTACTTCCCAGAACTTCTGCTGCCAGGGTCCTTGTCCCTATGGTGAGCTGCAGTCAGCCCCTGCCTCTTCAGGAGACCCTCCAACACTAGCTGGTAGGTCTGGTTCAGTCTCCTATGGGGTCACTCCTCCTTCTCCTGGATCCTGATGCATACAATACTTTCTGTGTGCCCTCCAAGAGTGGAGTCTCTGTTTCCCCCAGTCCTGTCAAAGTCCTGCAATCAAATCCTGCTAGTCTTCAAAGTCTGATTCTCTGGGAATTCCTCCTCCCATTGCTGGACCCCCAGTTTGGGAAGCCTGATGTGGGGCTCAGAACCTTCACTCCAGTGGGTGGACTCCTGTGGTATAATTGTCCTCCAGTTTGTAAGTCACCCACCCAGTGGTTATGGTATATGATTTTATTGTGATTGTGCCCCTCATTGTGGCTTCTCCTTTGTCTTTGGATGTGGGGTATCATTTTTGGTGAGGTCCAGTGTCTTCCGGTCAATGATTGTGCAGCAGTTAGTTGTGATTCCGGTGCTCTCGCAAGAGGGAGTTAGCAAGTGTCCTTCTCCTCCACCATCTTAGACCAATCTCCGTTTTATCCTTATATTAAAAAACATATGGGTGATTTTAAGAATTTTAAATATTGAGATGTGTATTAAATATAGAGTTTAAACCTTCATTCAGCCTATTTCATGCATGTAGAAATTATTTTTCTACCTGTGAATCACACATGCATTTCTATTATCACCTGTTGCCTTTATTTGTAGGATTTAGTGCTTTATTAATATAATAAATCAACTGACATTAAATTCCATTTTTACTTTATATATTCCTTCAGAAATATGCAAGTCTATACCTGTACAGTTAAAGCTCCCAGTATAAACAATAATTTAAAGTTACAATTACTAAAAGAATTTCAAATAAAAAATTCTTCTGAGGTATTTCTAAGTATATACAGTACATCACATTTATTCACTTCCTTTTCTGAAATTTAGCAATAACACAATTTTGTAATTACTTTGTATATGATAATATGATAAAATGAACCTGTCATAATTTAAACTAAGTAATCACAAAATGTATCTGGATAGTTCCAAATTTCCCACAAGGTTAATTAACTACCTTATTCTTCTCTGCTAGCTATTATTATTTTAAAGTTATCCAAGTCATCCATTAAAAGATGTGGGAAAAAAAAGAACCATTTCCAATAAAAATGAAGTAGTGCTTTTATTTTTTTTAAGTCTTTAAATATGACCAAGATCTTAAAGGATACTGAAACTCCTTCCAAGTGATTCCAAATGAGCTTGGAGTATTTAAGTTACCTAACATCTTTAACAACATGTAATTATATGAAATATTCTGTTTATTATATATGGGACATGTATATAGAGAGGTAGATTTACAAAATGTATATGTAAATGTGATGTATATTATATATGTCATAAATATGCAAAACAAGTAGGAATACAATAAGCAAGCAAGTTTATATGCACACAATTTTAAATGGCAGTGTTTGTTATATGTCCCTAAGTTTACATACTGTTAAATGCTGCTTTAGAGCCAGAACTAGTTGAAGACAACAAAGAAGTAACATATTTAAACATACATCAGCAGATGGATAATTTTTATAATAAATACAGTCCAGAATAATTCACTGATGTATCTTGAGTATTACTACAACTAGTTTGCCAAGTTCATTTTTCATCTTATAATACCAACTTGTATCACACTCCTTTTTAGAGATAGAAATGTCAACTAAAACAGAGACAAAAACATATTAATAAACACGTTCCCCAGGCTATACTTGGTGGTTCTTTCCTCCATCAAATGATACACAAGAATGTACTATTTACTCTTGTGATCCTGAATTAATAATATTCAGCAGCATATAAAGTCTCTAGGAGGTATCAGTAGAAAACTTCTGACTTATAAAAATAATACAAGACAGCTTAGACTCTTGGTATTTTCAACTGTGTATTAGGTGATAACACAAAATAATCTCATCTCTTAGCCCTGATTTGCTCTGTGAATATCATTTCAGCGTTGGAGTGGTATCCAAGTGGCCTATGGAAAACATAGAGTGAATATGCCTTTTGCTCCTTCACTTACTTTCTTGACAAAGTAAGACGTGATTTAAAGTAAGTTGCCTTCTTTCACTCTACTCTCTGATACCTGCTCCACCCCATCTTCTGGACCTTAGATTCCTGCCCTGAACTCTTCATTACATTTGAAGAGATTCATCATTCAAGGAGAGACAACTCCATGGTGAGACAAGTTTGCTCCTTCTGGGCTACAAATGAGTCCTGTACTCCATCATTTAATAATAATGCCGACACCCTATTTTGTTCATGAAAATACAGGCAAACTTAGATTTTCCTCCATTTCTCCAAAAAGAACAGGAAACAGTCAAATGTTAAATGTGTATTTTTTTTCTGATATGTCTGGTTGGTCATATCCTTGGTTCAACTGCTACATTTATGATTCTCTCCTTCCTCCTTTCTTATCAATACTCTAATATTTTATATCGACAAAGGCTGATTAAATTGTAAATTCTCTACCATGGCTGGCTCTTTCTATAAGAAGCTGTGACATAAGAGAGAGAGTGGAACTGCCTCATCTGCTGAGGTGATTCAAAGTGACATGCTGGAGTGTGGACGAACTTACAAAATCACCCTTCTCCTGAGAAAAATCAGTTTTCATAACCTCTGTAACCTCCCTGTCTGGTGGGAAGAAAGTCCAGCTCCTACTCTCTCCAAAAAGTTCCCTGGAGACCTCAGTTTTTTTGTTAAAGAACCAAGTCCAGAATGGTAGAATGATTCAAACAACTAATTATTTATCTAAATTTCTTAAAGCATTAAAGTCCCTGCCACTGGAGTTTGCAACTTCAATCTCCACCTGTTTAACAGCTTCCCTCTTGCCTCTTCTCCAAAGGGCTCTTGTGTAAGATAAGGGGTCAGGAGATAACAGATATCTGTATTTACCATATTTATACCAGCCTTCCTGGGATCTAACATGGGATGAAACAGGATTTGGACAGTCCTGTTCCATGTTAATAATTAGTTGTGCAGTACAGTATTCAAAGTGCAGTATGCATATTTGACTTTTTATTCTGAAATAATTTTGGATTTACTGAAGATTCCTAAAGAGAGTACAGGATTCCTGTACATGCTTCACACAGCTTCTCCTAATATTAACATCCAACATAGTACATTCTTCACAACTAAGAAATTAACATTGCTGCAGTACATGGAGCTGTACACACTGCTTCATTTCTGCTTTTACATAATATTTCATCATGAGACATTTTCATGTCAGTTAGTATAGAATCTACCTCGCTCTTTTTAAAAGCTGCAGAATATGTCATTACAAGAATGAGCCTAAGTTTATTTAGACAATCTCCTATTAAAGGAAATTTAGGTTATTTTCAAATTATCATTACTATGGGTTGCAATGAACGTCTTTGTATAAGTTACTGTAGGACAAGTAAAATTCTGAGTTAAAAGTTAGGGTTATGCGATAGCTAATTTTATGTGTCAACTTGACAGGATCTCAGGGTACCCAGATATTTGGCTAAACATTATATTTGGGTGTGTCTGTGAGGGTGTTTCCAGATTAAATTAGCATTTGAATTGGTAGAAGCAGTAAATCTGTTTGCACCCCACTCGCCCCCTATGTGGGTGAGTACCATTCAATCTACTGAGGACCTAAATAAACAAGAAGATGAAGGAAGGAAGGATTTGGCACTTCCTGCCTGTCTCTGTGAGCTGGGACATTGATCTTCTTCTGCCCTCAGATCTCTTGATTCTCCAGCCTTCAGATCTGGATTGGAATGTATATCATTGATGCCCAGAGTTCTCAGGCCTTTGGACTCAGACTGAACTACATCACTGGTTTTCCTGAGTCTCCAACTTGCACATGGCAGGTCATGGGACTTCTTGGCTTCCATAATCACATGAGCCAATTCTTTATAATAAATTTCTCCATATATATATATATATATATATATATATATATAATCTCCTGTTCTCTTTCTCTTGAGAACCCTGACTAATATAAGGTATTAATTTTGTACCAATCTACAACAGGGCAGTGTCTATTGACACCCTCTCTAATGCTGAATGTTGTCATTTTTTTTAACTTTTCCTTCTCTGATGGATACATAAAACAGAATTCCCTGTAGTTTTGGCCAGGCATCCTCCTGCAAAGCTGTTTATATAACTGATAAATCAGCAGTGTTCAATAGCAACAATTTAAGCTGTTTCAAATGAAAAGCTGCCTGCAATAATATTTCCTTTTTCTGAATATGTCACTAGTTGTTCATGTTCTTAAAATTCCTCTCAGAGCTTAAAATCAGTGTGTTTTTTCTACCCAAATACAAAAGCCTACCCTATTAAAGAATACAATATATTTTTTTTCTTGAGCAGAATATTTTATACTATTGGAAAACTTTTGATCACTTTAACATTTATTCTAAATTATAAATTAATAAAAAATGGTTAATTATTTCCATGCTCCAAAAAATTATTATTTTTGAAAGATAGATTTCTTAAGAGTAAACATATGAAAATTCACAGACATCTTGTTACAACAGGTATCATGAAATCAAGGGTCATACATAGCCTTCTTTATTCCACTTTGTATTCCCCTCTGTGATGAAAATATTTTATGAAGTTCTTGTCTTATCATTTCAAGTTGGAGAACTCAGACTATTCTCATTTTTATATTCTCTTGGCTTTTAAAAGTATCAGAATTCAGAGACTGCTGTTGGTTGGAATATTAAGATTTAAAACTTAAAACAATCACTGAGATTATGTTTTTGAATTAAATATATATTTAGAGGCAGACCTTTGTACTAGAAGAAGGAAATATTTCTATTTTTCTGTTTTTTTAACATAACAACGATACTCATTTTTATTTTGGCTTTACATTTAAAATATCTAGTTATGTTTTATCAACTTGAATGTATTAATAAGATGGTAAGATCAGTTTTAAAAAAAGTAACAACTTTTCACTGTATTCTTGGGAATTGTATGATCTCCTTAAATATTACATTACCTAAGTATCAATTGACTTTATTGGGCTTGTTTTACATTGCCGGTAATTGGTGGGTAGAGGGCCAGGGCTGCTGGTAAACATCTTACAATGCATAAGACAAGTCCCAGAACAAAGAATTGTCTGACTCAAATGTCAATAGTGCTCTGGTTGATAAAACAGGGTTTTTATAAAATAATGCTGAAGATGCTCCCTGTACCTTTCATTTACAAATCCACAGACATTCTTGGAAATATGGCTTTTTGGCTGTGGACAAAATTAATATGTATCAAATCCCCATTGGGCATTCTAAGAAGAAATGTGATACAGAAAGAAACAAACAAACAAAAAAACACATTAGCTAAATCTGTATAAGGAAAACAGTAAGTCAAGTTAAAAAAGCATGATTCAGCATAGATATGAATACTGCATACCCAGAAAACACCTCAGGTAATATTACAAATATACAGCCATTTTAAAGGTAGACTATGGATCATTATAGGAACTAATGTAGTTGTGGTATTAAAAATAAGCCCACTTTTTAATCAAGTTGTGTGTTTTCTTATTGTTGAGTTTTAAGAGTTCTTTGTATATTTTGGACATCAGTCTTTTATTAGACAAGGCTTTTGCAAATATATTTTCTCTATGGTTTGTCTCATCATTCTTTTGACAGTGTTTCTCACTGAGCAGAAACTTTTAATTTTAATGAAGTCCAGCTTATCAATTCTTTCTTTCATGGATCATGCCTTTCTTTTTGTATCTAAAAATTCATCATCAAACCCAAGGTCACCTAGATTTTCTCCCTCCCCGGAGAGGCTGCCTCCAAGCTGGAATGATTTTCAGATCACAGTAGGCTGCACTTCCATCAGTGCCCACCTTAATGGCAGCCCTGTTTGCTCAGATCTCTGCTTCCAACTGTGCTGTCTCAGTGCCTACAGGTCAGCATTCCTGCTGTACTGTTTCTATGTGCTTTTAATGTGTCCAAAGTAAACTTATAGCTGCACTGAACTGCCACGTCCTCTCTCCAGGTACTAGTAATTGTTTTTCTGGGTAACATAGTTTCAGGGTGGCAAAGGTTTTGAGCGGCTTATTGGTCCTATGAGTCATGCTGATTTTAGTGTGAGGTTTTACAGAATGTAAAAATTTTTCAAGAATCATGTATGGTGTTATAGCAGAAACACCTGTACATGATTTTGTGTGTGTGTATGTGTGTATGTGCATGCATACAAACAAACACAAAGACATATTTACATACCTGCAGACAGAAGAAAAATAGCAATTAAAAAACTTTTTAAATGTTTATACATACTCTCCATACTTGTTTTCATGTTTCCAATCTACTAAATGTGATAACATAGTTTACTAAACATTTCCATCCTTTTGGATAGTGTAATTACCTTTATTTATTTCCTATCTTAAATAAAGAAATACGTACCTTCATATAAATGATCACTTAATTCAATTGAGTCATTTTCTTAGGAAAGATTCCAAAAGTAAGCTTATATGTTAAAAGCATGAACTTCCTTATGGCTATGACTATCTATGGCCATATATTTTTATAAAAGTTCTGTGTCCACACCCTCCTTCATGGGCCTGTGCCATCTCCTATACCTTGTCTAAATGAAAGACCAACTTCTGGACCCAGGGGAAAAAGTAAAGCAGCCAGTTCTTATAGAAAGAAACTTAGGCAACAATTGACTCAACCAGTCTAAACACAATAAAAAATTATTTTAAAGAAAGCTTAGGTGGCCAAAGACTTACAAGTTTAAACCTTTAAAAAAATCTTTCATTTCATTTTATTGTGATTACACATTTTATCATTGTAAACCTATTGACTAAATATAATTATCATTACCATGGAATTTTGCTGTTACCTCTATGGTAGTTGCAATGGGAACAAGAAATGCAGCAAGACACCTGGAAGTTGCAGACATGGCTAAAGTGATGCTTGTAAACTTCACAGCACTTCCCAAATAATGTGGAAAGGCCACATGTAAAATGTCAGTATTGTTTTTACATTGATACTATAATTATAATAGTAGTGGTATCTATTAATTTATATATGTATGAATTGTACTTCTAATTCCAAATAAGATCTGAGGTGGCTTATTCCCCAACCCCAGGTAAGCATGCACTTTGGAATCCATTCCTTTCATTAAGCGCTACATTATTGACATCATTTTACTAGAAATAAATTACAAAATCCCAAGACAGTAAATCAACAATATGGCTGAGAAACATATCCAAAGTTAGTCTTCAGTTTCCTCTTCTGTAAAACTGGAATGGTAATACCCAACTCACAGGGCTATTTTGTGAAATAAATAATAGTATGAATTAAATGAGAACAATACATTTCTTTGATATTGAATGCATATAATTATTCTAATTTATTTCTCAACATAATTACAAATTACTGCATGTTATGTACCTTCAGGGGTGTTTGTAAACATTTTACTCGGAAAACGCTAAATATGTAAATACCCAGGGCTCATTATTTAATAAAGCACTGTGAGATGTCACAATGTTTTCCATTAAATAATGCAAAGCAATTCAGCTACATGTCTGAATCAATCAATGACTACTTGTATGTTTAAAACATAGTGGTGGGCTTCCCTGGTGGCACAGTGGTTGGGAGTCCGCCTGCCGATGCAGGGGACACGGGTTCGTGCCCCGGTCCGGGAAGATCCCACATGCCGCGGAGTGGCTGGGCCCATGAGCCATGGCCGCTGAGCCTGCGCGTCCGGAGCCTGTGCTCCGCAATGGGAGAGGCCACAACAGTGAGAGGCCCGCGTACCGCAAAAAAAACCCAACAAAAACATAGTGGTACCTGTTCCACTGTGACACAAAGAAGAATAGAGATGAACTTGCTGTCTAGCAATGGAGGAAGCACACATACACGAAGGTTGCCAAACAATGCAGGATAGCAGGAGATTAAATGAGAAGACCAAGCAGTAGTTGCAACAGGAGTTCTGGGGAGTTCAGAGGAGAGAGAGCATAGAAAGGAGTTCCAGGTAAATGGGAGGTTTCAGCTGGCTTTTGAATGAAGGTTAAAGTTTAGCTGAGTGTGGAGAACACCTCCAGCATTGGGAACACAGGTCATACGTGCACAGCACGGTTAGGGGAAGACGAGCAGAGCAGCCTAGGTAACTTGTGCATTCCTCCACGATGTGAAAAAGTTGTCGAGGGGGCAACATCATAAGAAGAAAAAACTTGGCTATGGTGTTTAGGATGTGTTGGACATGCCACAGTTAAAGGCAGTGAAGTCTATTAGAAGATTAATGCACAACTCCCATAAATATAAATGGTTTAACTATAACTGTAATTATGTTATTTTAAATAAAGGCACATAGCCAATAAACAAATATATATTAACTCCAAAATACCTATTTATACTCATTATGTGTATCTTGCTAAAGACGCTCTAATTCATATCATATGCTATGAGTTGAAGATGATGTTAAAAAATAGTATTTTAATGAATGACTTGCTTCTAATACATTAAAAATATTCATTATTGATCTATCATACTCTAAGTTTAAAATGCAAAAGATATTTTTTCACGTTTTAATTTGCTTTTAAAATACACCTCATTAACTGTTACGTACTGTCAGTATTATCAACCAAATGATTTTTAAGTTGAAATATTAATAGGTGGTTATAACACTGATATTCCTGCAAAATGTGTCTTAAAACTGATTGAACCTGATGTAAAGTTTACAATGATGTCTTTTGGGAAAAATGAGTAGTAAGATAAAGGCAGCAAAAGGAATAGAGGGCATTTGTACTCCAATCCAAATGTACTTTCTGTAATCTAGTAATTGGAATTAATTGATATTAGTTTTTGATATGATACAAACAACCCAGTTCATTCTCTCATGCACAGAATCCTCAGCTATTTACCTTGCCTTCCCCAAGGGCTTTAATCATTTCAGTCATAATCACAATCTTAAAACAAGCATAAAATCTTTCTAGAAAGTCCAAGCTGCCCCCAGGATGAAGCTTTCCAAGGAAGGCAGTCTCAGCTATGACCATTTTTGTACTCAGGGACAAAAACCAGGACAAAGAGGGCACAGGAATGAAAGTGGCCCAACCCGAGCCCTTCACAGCTCAGGGATGTTGAACTAATTGCTGGGAGTGCTGGTCAGAAAGCTCTGTGTCCATGTACCCAGGAGGGAAAGAAGAGAATCACTGGTCTCTTCGTTCAGGGAAACGCCTATGAGTTTGGTATTCTATGTTCTCTATTATGTAAAATAAAGATAATTATAGGTTCCTCCAAGTCCACTACCTCACAGTCTCTTCTCCTCCCCGGTTGATCAAAGATAAAAATTAAGATGTAATTATTCTTTTTCCATTTCATGTTTTGTCATGAGAAATCCTTCTATGAACAAGCATTTAACGGGCAGGATCAGAAGACACAGGGGAGTCAACAATTATGTCTGAAGAATGCACAAGGTGTCAAGTAATAGATCTTAATTTTTACACAGAATTTTATGTGCTTCCAAAACATAAATATATCAATAGGATTCTATTGAATTTTGAAGGTTAAAAGAAGGTGACAAATACACAAACACCCCCCAAACTGGTACATCTCTGTATGTATTCAAATACTCAAAAATAAAATCTTTTATATTTATTCTGGAGTGAATGTTTATTACTCAGAAGAACAGCTCTCAGTCTGTTTTTTGATCACTATACTCAATAAAAATTGCACTTCACATGACAACCAGTACACACACATTCACAAAGAGAAACTGAAGTTTCAAGGACAACTGTTACCATATATATATGTTTATATGTAAAATTTATCATAGTATATTCTATTCTCTTCTCTTCATTGTAGTATTCATATCATATTTTAAAACATTTTCCAACTCATTAATTATTGATCATGAACCTCAACTTCCTGTTTGAAAATTACTGAGTTAAAGTATCTCTTAAGTATATAAGTCATTTACTTGGATTCTGTTATGTAGAGATAAGAATTTATGAATAATCTGCCCTATTGGTTCACCAGTCAAAATCTGACCCTGTGTCCACAGCACTCAGAAAGAAAGCACACAAACTCCCATGGAGTATAACCAGTATGGCAAGAATTCAAGGCTAGCTAGAGAGTCTGCTTTCACTTTATTTAATTTGTTACTACTAGTTGCTTCAATTATGCAATAGCTCATTAGGGACAAATAAAAGAGCATGTATGTGTGTGTGTGTGTGTGTGTGTGTGTGTGTGTGTGTGTGTG
>NW_020837973.1:6875926-6913865 GCF_003676395.1 Aethalodelphis obliquidens
TGTGTGTGTGTGTGTGTGTGTGTGTGTGTGTGTGTGTGTGTGGAGTGGAGTGGGGTGTTTGGCCAAAGGTAGGGCAAGAAGTACATCTGTCTTCCAAGAAGCTGTTGCACATAACTTTTTTTGTTTTTACTGTCTATCATGATAACAACACTTGCTGGAGGCCTATTTCCTATGGAGCAAAGGAAGCTGTGACATCAGGGCCTCTGGCTTCATGAGCCCTGTAAGGACATGGGAGCAGATCTAGCAATTTTTTTTTTTGAATTTTCTTTTATTTATCTTTTTATACAGCAGGTTCTTATTAGTCATCCATTTTATACACATCAGTGTATACATGTCAATCCCAGTCACCCAATTCATCACACCACCCCCACCCCCCCGCTGTTTTCCTCCCTTGGCATCCATATGTTTGTTCTCAACATCTGTGTCTCAATTTCTGCCCTGCAAACTGGTTCATCTGTACCATTTTTCTACGTTCCACATATATGCGTTAATATGAAATATTTGTTTTTCTCTTTCTGACTTACTTCACTCTGTATGACAGTCTCTAGGTCCATCCACATCTCTACAAATGACCCAATTTCATTCCTTTTTATGGCTGAGTAATATTCCATTGTATATATGTACCTCATCTTCTTTATCCATTTGTCTGTCAAAGGGGATTTAGGTTGATTCCATGACCTGGCTATTGTAAATAGTGATACAATGAACATTGGGGTGCATGTGCCTTTTTGATTTATGGTTTTCTCTGGGTATATGCCCAGTAGTGGGATTGCTGGGTCATATGGTAATTCTATTTTTAGTTCTTTAAGGAACCTCCATACTGTTCTCCATAGTGGCTGTATCAATTTATATTCCCACCAACAGTGCAAGAAGGTTCCCGTTTCTCCACACCCTCCCCAGCATTTGTTGTTTGTAGATTTTCTGATGATTCTAACTGGTGTGAGGTGATACCTCATTGTAGTTTTCATTTGCATTTCTCTAATAATCAGTGATGTTGAGCAGCTTTTCATGCACTTCTTGGACATCTGTATGTGTTCTTTGAAGAAATGTCTTTATAGGTCTTCTGCCCATTTTTGGATTGGGTTGTTTATTTTTTAATATTGAGCTGCATGAGCTGTTTATATATTTTGAAGATTAATCCTTTGTCCGTTGATTCATTTGCAGCTATTTTTTCTCATTCTGAGGGTTGGCTTTTCGTCTTATTTGTAGTTTCCTTTGCTTTGCAAAAGGTTTTAAGTTTCATTACATCCCATTTCTTTATTTTTGTTTTTATTTCCATTTCTCTAGGTGGACCCAAAAAGGTCTTGCTGTGATTTATGTCAAAGACTGTTCTTCCTATGATTTCCTCTAAGAGTTTTACAGTGTCTGGCCTTACATTTAGGTCTCTAATCCGTTTTGAGTTTATTTTTGTGTATGGTATTAGGGAGTGTTCTAATTTTATTCTTTTACATGTAGCTGTCCAGTTTTCCCAGCACCAATTATTGAAGAGACTGTCTTTTCTCCATTGCATATCCTTGCCTCCTTTGTCATAGATTAGTTGACCATAGATGTGTGGGTTTATCTCTGGGCTTTCTATCCTGTTCCATTGATCTATATTTCAGTTTTTGTTACAGTACCATATTGTCTTCATTACTGTACCTTTGTAGTATAGTCTGAAGACAGGGAGTCTGATCCCTCCAGCTCCATTTTTTTTTTCCCTCAATATTGCTTTGGCTATTCGGGGTCTTTTGTGTCTCCATACAAATTTTAAGATTTTTTGTTTTAGTTCTGTAAAAAATGCCATTGGTAATTTGATAGGGATTGCATTGAATCTGTAGATTGCTTTGGGTAGTAGAATCATTTTCACAATATTGATTCTTACAATACAAGAACATGTTATATCTCCCTATCTGTTGGTATCATCTTTAATTTCTTTCAACAGTGTCTTATAGTTTTCTGCATACAGGTCTTTTGTCTTCCTAGGTAGGTTTGTTCCTAGGTATTTTATTCTTTTCATTGCAATGGTAAATGGGAATGTTTCCTTAATTTCTCTTTCAGATTTTTCATCATTAGTGTATAGGAATACAAGAGATTTCTGTGCATTAATTTTGTATCCTGCAACTTTACCAAATGCATTGATTAGCTCTAGTAGCTTTCTGGTAGCATTTTTAGGATTCTCTATGTATAATATCATGTCATCTGCAAACAGTGACAGCTTTACTTCTTCTTTTCCAATTTGTATTCCTTTTATTTCTTTTTCTTCTCTGACTGTCATGGCTAGGACTTCCAAAACTATGTTGAATAATAGTGGTGAGAGTGGACATCCTTGTCTCATTCCTGATCTTAGAGGAAATGCTTTCAGTTTTTCACCATTGAGAATGATGCTTGCTGTGGGTTTGTCGTATATGGCCTTTATTATGTTGAGGTAGGTTCCCTCTATGCCCACTTTCTGGAGAGTTTTTATCATAAATGGGTGTTGAATTTTGTCAAATGCTTTTTCTGCATCTATTGAGATTATCATATGGTTTTTATTCTTCAATTTGTTAATATGGTGTATCACATTGATTGATTTGTGTATATTGAAGAATCCCTGCATCCCTGGGATAAATCCCACTTGATCATGGTGTAAGATCCTTTTAATGTGTTGTTGGATTCTGTTTGCTAGTATTTTGTTGAGGATTTTTGCATCTATATTCATCAATGATACTGGTCTGTAATTTTCCTTTTTTGTAGTATCTTTGTCTGGTTTTGGTTTCAGGGTGATGGTGGCCTCATAGAATGAGTTTGGGAGTGTTCCTTCCTCTGCAATTTTTTGGAAGAGTTTGAGAAGGACTGGTGTTAGCTCTTCTCTAAATGTTTGATAGAATTCACCTGTGAAGCCATCTGGTCCTGGACTTTTGTTTGTTGGAAGATTTTTAATCACAGTTTCAATTTCATTACTTGTGATTGGTCTGTTCATATTTTCCATTTCTTCCTGGTTCAGTCTTGGAAGCTTATACCTTTCTAAGAATTTTTCCATTTCTTCCAGGTTTTCCATTTTATTGGCATAGAGTTACCTGTAGCAGTCTCTTAGCATGCTTTGTATTTCTGAGGTGTCTGTTGTAACTTCTCCTTCTTCATTTCTAATTTTATTGATTTGAGTCCTTTCCCTCCTTTCCTTGATGAGGCTGGCTAAAAGTTTATCAATTTTGTTTATCTTCTCAAAGAACCAGCTTTTAGTTTTATTGATCTTTACTATTGTTTTCTTTGTTTCTATTTCATTTATTTCTGCTCTGATCTTTATGATTTCTTTCCTTCTGCTAACTTTAGGTTTTGTTTGTTCTTTTTTCTCTAGTTCCTTTAGGTGTAAGGTTAGATTCTTTATTTGAGATTTTTCTTGTTTCTTGAGGTAGGCTTGTATAGCTATAAACTTCCCTCTTAAAACTGCTTTTGCTGCATCCCATAGGTTTTGGATGGTTGTGTCTTCATTATCATTTGTCTCTAGGTATTTTTTGATTTCCTCTTTGATTTCTTCAGTGATCTCTTGGTTATTTAGTAATGTATTGTTTAGCCTCCATGTATTTGTGTATTTTATTTTTTTTCCCTGTAATTAAGTTCTAATCTCATAGCATTGTGGTCAGAAAAGATACTTGACATGATTTCAATTTTCTTAAATTTACTGAGGCTTGATTTGTACCCAAGATGTGATCTATCCTGGAGAACGTTCTGTGTTCATTTGAGAAGAAAGTGTAATCTGCTGTTTGGGGATGGAATGTCATATCAATATCAATTAAATCTGTCTGGTCTATTGTGTCATTTAGAGTTTGTGTTTCCTTATTAATTTTCTGTTTGGATGATCTGTCCATTGGTGTAAGTGAGGTGTTGAAGTTCCCCACTATTATTGTGTTACTGTTGATTTCCTCTTTTATCGCTGTTAGCCATTGCCTTATGTATTGAGGTCCTCCTATGTTTGGTGCATATATATTTATAATTGTTATATCTTCTTCTTGGATTGATCCATTGATCATTATGTAGTGTCCTTCTTTGTCTCTTGTAACATTCTCTATTTTGAAGTCTATTTTATCTGATATGAGTATTGCTACTCCAGCTTTCTTTTGATTTCCACTTGCATGGAATATCTTTTTTCATCCCCTCACAAATCTAGCAATTTTTACTCATAATTTGGTATGAATAAAAATATTTGAAAAAGTAAATTGTACAATTGAAGTCACAGTCTGTGAAAGAAATTGCTGATAAGCTGGATTTCATGAAAATTAAAAAAAAAAACTTTTGCTCTACAAAGGTAGCATCAAGAGAATGAGAAGACGAGCCACAGATTGGGAGAAAATATTAGCAAAAGACACATTTGATATATGACTGTTATCCAAAATATACAAAGGATTCTTAAAAGTCAACAATAAGTAAACAATCTGATTTAAAAATGCGAGAAAAAAGACCTGAACAGACACCTCACCAAAGAAGATACTCAGATGGCAAAATGATACACAGATGTATATAGATATGTCATGAGGGAATTGCAAATTTAAACAATGAGTTACCACTACACATCTATTACAGTGGACAAAATCCAAAGCACCAACACCACCAAATGCTGAGAATGTGAAACAATAGGAAGTCTCATATGTTGCTGGTGGAAATGCACTTCAGTAGACAGTTTTGTCACTAAATATCCTTTTACCATAAGATCCAGCAGTTGCATTCCCTGCTATTTACCCAAATGAGTTGAAAACTCTTGTACACATAAAAACCTGCACACATATGCTTATAGCAACTTTATTCATAATTTCCAGAACTCGAAAGCAACCAAGATGTGCTTCAGTCAGTGAATGGATAAATACACTGTGGTCTATACAGACAATAGAATATTATTCAATGCTAAAAAGAAAAGTGCTATCAAGCTATTAAAAGACAAGGAGGAACCTTAAATGAATATCATTAAGTGAAAGAAGCCCATCTGAAAAGGCTACATCCTCTGTGATTCTAATTCTATGACATTCTCAAAAACACTACAAAGATTAGTGGTTGTGGGAAATGTGGAAGGGAAAGATAAATAGGCAGAGCACAGACGATTTTTAGGGCAGTGAAAATACTGTGTATGATACTGTAAAGAATGTATGTCATTATCCATTTGTCCAAACCCACAGAATATACAACACTAAGAGTGAACCTTAATTTCAACTATGGACTTAGGGTGATGTGTCAATGTAAGTTCATGGACTGTAACAAATGTAGCACTCTGCGGGGGATGTTGATGGGGGGTGGAGCTGTGCATTTGTGTAGGGAGGGGTCATATGGGACTGTCTGTATTTAACTTTGCTGTGAATCTAGAACTTCTCTAAAAAATAAAATCTACTTTAAAAAAAAAGCAAGTTTCATAAACTCATAAATTATAAACTTCGATCCTCATAAAACCTAGATCAGTCCCAAATTATTATGGGACAAATACTAATATAACATGTTTCAAAATTTATCAAGTGAGTTAAAACATTTCAATGTTCAACCTTCTATTGCATTTCAAATAGTTCCTTAGCCTCTCACCCCAGACCGTAAGACTGGTAGCTACCTTGTGATCCTGGCAGTACAAGCCCTTCTCACTCAGTATCCCTATAATAATGTGCTAATAGCATCATAATTAGTATTTTGATGTATTTAGTTTTAATTTTTTGCTTTCAATTTTTAGTAGTTGTAATGATGGCATACCTATAATTCTGTCTTGTTTTCTTCAATCAACGTTATATCATGAGTATTTCTTCATAATCATCATAATGGCATCAAAATAATACATTGTGTGAATGTGCTATTTGACTAATAATGTGTTATTTGACTAATAATCCTCTTACTATTGAAAACTCAAGTTGATAACACTAGTTGTTACTCAGTTATAGCTTTATTAAAATTTCGACAGATATACAAGGACAGTAGGTTAATTTGAGCCTACTCCAGAATCTGACTTTAACAATAAATGTATTTTAAGGTGAAGTCAACTCTAAGTTAATGTCAAGGCCCTTTAGGTATTAAGAAACTTTTATATATGTCATAATTTCACATTAAACTTTCAGCCCCACTGGAGCAGGGTCAGAGCTGTCTCCACCATCCCCAAACACCCAGGGCCTGGCTTGGTGCTGGGCACATATTAAGTTCAATAAATATGTGATGGATGAATTAACTAAAGGAAGGTCATGATCCATAGAGACTAAACCAAAGCCAATGCAAACAAAACCTCAAGATATTGAGATTTGAAAATCATTCAATTCATTTTGAAGGGAGAAGGTATATTTTGTAAAGTGAGTGCATGTCAAAACACCCTTCTGAATGTTCATGCAATTCATGCTGAATGACTAACGATGTGTTGCCTGGGCAATGAAAGACCTTGTGGAGATCCTGCAGTTTCTCTCTGTACATGTATGTTTCTCCCATCAGGCAGATGCTGTCTTCAGAGAATATTTAATTTATAAAAGTGCCGACCTATTAACTCCACCTTTTAAAACTTTGCCCTTTAAGACAATAATTGCTCTGCAGTTACCTAATTTTCATACTAATTTTCTTAACGAGGTGTTACTTTTGTGGTCTAAATTAGACTATTAGAGACTAAATGAATTAATGGTGTCCAGATACACACTCACACAAATGCAGGAAAAAGTAAATTTTTTAATGGTACCTTTTTTTCCTACCGGATTTATAAAGGAAGATTTCAATTCATAAAGGAAAAACCAGGTAGGCAAGGTTCTTCCCATTCTCTGCTTTTCTTCTCTCCCTAACTAGTCAATAAAACAAAAACAAGGGTTTTCAAATTCATTTGCTACTGTTGTATATCACTACCCTTTTCTGTAAAGGGAGAGTTTCTCCATCTCATAAGGATTTAGATGTTTTTTCCAAGTTATGAAGTAAAATAGCAGTGAGGAGAGGGGCCAAGGGCTCATTTGTTTATTGGACAAGGATTTACTGAGCCTGTCTTGGATGAAACACCATCTGGAGGCTGCAGAGAACCTGGAAATGAACAAGACATGAGCCGAATGAAGCCTAAACTGACAGAAAATACTCAGAATTCTAGTTACTGTTTGCAACCAACCAAGAAGGCTTAAAATCCCCCTCAACTTGACTGAACTGTCTTCTTCCTGACTCTAGGCCCCTGAGGTCCCTTTTCTCAGAAAATTTACCTTAGAAAACCTTAAATTACAAATTATTTCTCTGTCGCTTTTAGATGTAAATCTCCTTAGAGCTTTTGCCAGTTTTATGACAGAGAAATTTCTTTCTCAAGGACGTGGGAGCCATCCCTTTGAAATGTAATCATCAAGGAAGATAGGGTCCCACCACACACCTTGATCTTGGTGGACAGAAGTGTGTACAGGTTTGGTCAGCCCGTCATGGGGCTGCAGGATCACGTCTAAAATATTTGGAAAATGCAGACCTGTCTAGAATGGTCGAGTGGGCACAAAATCTCCTTCTGCTCTGATGGAGACACAGAACAAAATGAAAATGATCTACTCCTTATGGCAAAGCAAAATAAAGAAACTAATGGGAGGGAAAATTGACTAATTGCCAGTAGACCTGAGTTCTGTTTTCTCTGGAAACAAGTAATTCTTTCTCAGGAATCAACCACACCTGGAAAGTGAGACCATATAGCTCTTCTCTGCTGAAAGCAAGCCACCACACCCCCTGTGATAGAATATTTGAAAAGCTTCCCGTTGTTTTCAGGGTAAGATCAAAGCTCCTTTAACATCCTCTAGGGACCAGACTCCAGGCCTCTGTTTCACTCTCTTTCCTCTCATCTTCCTTTTTCCCCATCATTCCCTAATCTTCACCCACACCCATCATCTTCAAGGTCCTCAGGTCCTCAGAAGATGCAAGTTTCTTCCTTCTTCCCAAGTGCTGTTTCCTCTGTCTGCAACAATCCCCAACCTTCACTACCTACCACCTCTTACTCAGCAAACTCCTCTCTGTCTTAATTGCTGGGGATAATTGCCACCCTTATAAAATGAGTAATTTCCCCAAACATCTCTTCTGAAACACAGGTACAATTTTACATTTATTTATGTGATTATTGGATTAACCTCTCCCGAACTAGACCATATCTTCTCCCAAGCTAGAGCCGAAGCTCCCTAAGGGTAAAAAACATTTGCATTTTTTATCCACTGTCCTATTACCAATGCCCATCAGAGCATCAGGCTCAATGAACATACTCTCTGTGGGTGTTGTGAAGAATAACTGCATTTGAGGTTCCCCAAACAATGTGTAGGGATTAAAAAGGTGGTGTGCACATCATAGTGACTGCAGTTGTTATTCCTGTGTGTATGGCAGGAACTAAGGTAGATGCTCATTTTCTCAGCAAAGAAGGAACTGCCATTTATTAATGATAGTCAAGAGTCATGGACCAATTCCAGTGAGCCAGGTGATGATTCAACAGTTATGCTTACATAAATTATTTAATCTTTACACAGCTTTGTGAGGTAAGTATTCATCCTAAGTTTATGTATGACAAAACTGAAGCATCAAGAAGTTGTCATTGTCCACAGAGCCTGCACAGCCCCATACACCATTTTATTCAATATTTAGAGTGGGAGGTAGGAAATAATTTAAATAGAGGCTTGAGGAGTGCAGTAGCTTATCCAAACTTATACAGCCAGTAAAGAATAGTGTTAGAAATTATACAGGCTCACCTGACCATGTAGCCCATACTTACGAAAATCATTTAAAAATATACTCAATCCAAAACAAGGTAGACAATGAAAAAACAAGGAGCAAAGAGCAGATATAACAAATAGAAAACAAAATGTAATATGGTAGATTAAACACAATCAGGTCAATAATCACATTAAAATAAATGGTAAAGGAATAAATTGCTAGGGTTGAATTAATAAACAATACCCAAATATAAGCTGTTTACAAAAAAAAACAACAACCCACAACCCACTTTAAATATAAAGGCACTAATGGAATAAAATAAAGTTATGGATAAAACGTATAGAAGCTAACACTAATGAAAAGATTATTGGAGTGGCTTAATTAATACCAAAGTGCATTTCAAGGCAAAGAATATTACCAGGGATTGAGAGAATCATTTCATTAATCAGACATGGTATTCCTAAACATGTGCACAACTAATAACAGAACTTCAAAATTTATGAGCCCAAACTTATAGAGCTGCAAAGAGACAAATTCACAATTGTAGTTGAACATTTTCACACTGCTCTCTCAATAATTAATAGAACAATGTTATAGAAATATATTTTACAAAATATCAATAAGAATATTGATAGACTTGAAAAGTAGTATCAACCAAATTTATCTAGTTGGGATTTATAAAATCCTCAGTCCTACAACTGCAGAATACACATTCTTTTCAAGTGCATACGAAATCTTTACCAAGATAGACCATATTCTGTGTCCAAAAACCCCCTAATAAAGTTTAAACATTTCAAAACACACAAAGTATGTTCTCTGGACACAAGTGAATTAAATAAGTAATCAATATCAAAAACGTGGGGAATCCCCTAATATATGGAAACTAACACACTTCTCAATAAACCACTTATCATACCAAACGTTGGCAAGGATGAGAAGCAATTGGACCTCTCATACATTTCTGGTGGGAACTGAAAAAAATGGTACAATCACTGTGGAAAACAGTGTGGCAGTTTCTGAACATTTAAAGATATTTGTGCTGTATGATGCAGACACAACACAGCTATGTGTTTCCCAAGATAAATGAAAACACATGTTCATAGAAAAACTTGTATTACATAAATGTTCACAGCAGTTTTATTTGTTACAGGGCAAAAATGAAAACAACCCAAATGTCTATCAGCAGGTGAATGGATAAATAAACTGCAGTATATTCATGCAATCAAATATTATTCAGCAGCAAAAATAATGAACTATTAATAATGCAAAAACATAGATGAATGTCAAAATAATTTTTGAGTGAAAGAGGACAGAAAAAGAGAGTAGGTACTGTATGATTCCATTTATATGACATACAAACTCACCTAAAGTGTCAGAAAGCTGATCAGTAGCTGTTTAGGCACTAAGATGGATGGATGGGTGATGGATGTAGAAGGGGAAGGAGGAAAGGGTTGCAGTTGAGGATTTCTAACAAAGAAATAGTCATTGTCATGACAGTGTTGATGGTTTCACAGTGAATACCTGTGTAAAAACATATCAAATTGTCCATTTTAAATATATGCAGTACTTAGTATGGCTGTTATACCTTAATAAAACTATTTCTAAAAAATATACATATAAAAAAGACTATCGAGTTAGGGATATACATTTATATAACAAACAGAGGAAGAAGTGAGGATGTTTGATTCATAATAATTCATTGTTACATGTCTTTTTAATGTACTTTTCTGTATCTCTGTTATATTTTACAAAAGAAAGTTTAAAATTTAAAAAAAGAAAAAAATAAACATGTTACTCCCAATCTTGCAATTCCGTTTCCACACAAGAACAGGTGTGGCAAAAACGTGATTTAAAAATTTTTTTTACAACTTTTATGATTATTACACATAAAATGCAATATGTCATGGACCTATGTCTCTTAATAAGATTGATAGAGCTCCCCCATTTATGTATTTAGGAATACTAGTCTACTTTTTATGTATCAAATATTCTTTTTCATTTTGAGGACTTTTAATTTTCTTTTTTTGGAGCAGTGTTAGGTTTATAGCAAGATTGAAAGGAGGGTACAAAGATTTCCTATATACCCACTACCTCCACACAGGAATAACCTTCCCATCACCAACATCCCCCCTATCAGAGTGGTTCATTTGTTACAGTTCATGAACCTACATTGATACATCATAATCACCCAAAGTCTGTGGTACACCTTAAGATTCACTCTTGGTGTTTTACACCAAGATACCCTAAAAATACCCTAAAAATCCTCTGTGCTCCACCCATTTATCCCTTCCCACTCCCAACTCCTGATATTTTTACTTTCTCCATAACTTTGCCTTTTGCAGGATGTCATGTGCTTGGAATCATACCGTACTTAGCCTTTTCAGATTGGCTTCCTTCATTTAGCACTATGCCTTTAAGATTCCTCCATGCCTTTTCATGGCTTAATAGATCATTTCCTTTTGGCGCTGAATGATATTCCATTGCCTGGATATCCACAAAGTTGATTTATCCATTCACTGACTAAAGGCTGTCTCAGTTGCTTCCGGGTTTTGCAATTATGAATAAAGCTTTTATAAACATCACTGTTTAGGTTTTTATGTGGACATAAGTTTTCAACCCAGGGTAAATACCAAGGAACACAACTGCTGGATCATATGGTAAGAGAATGTTTAGCTTTCTAAGAAACCACCAAATCATGTTGAAAGATTGATTTCTAAAAAAGTCATATCCAGCCTAATTATCTGTACTTTTATGTTTATCATCATTCAGAGAATTTAAAAAATCTAAAATGTTTTGACAAAGTATAATACCTATTGTTTCAAATAAAGTAATAAGGAAACATGCTCAGAGGTAAACACAGAAAAATCACAAATAAAGTAATAGTTCCAGAAGTAAGAGAAAGAGACACTATTTTAAAAAACAAGGTCACTGGGCTTCCCTGGTGGTGCAGTGGTTGAGAGTCTGCCTGCTGATGCAGGGGACATGGGTTCGTGCCCTGGTCCAGGAAGATCCCACATGCCGCGGAGCGGCTGGGCCCGTGAGCCATGGCCACTGAGCCTGCGCATCCGGAGCCTGTGCTCCGCAACGGGAGAGGCCACAACAGTGAGAGGCTCGCGTACCACAAAAAAAAAAAAAAAAAAAAAAAAAAAAAGTCACTGCCACCGGACTAATGCCGAAACCATTAAAGGGTTTCCCTGTGGGTTTGCCTGTGATAAGAGAACTCTCCTGGGCACAAATCTTCCGATTATGGGTCTAAACATTCATAGTATTGATTTTTGCTGGTGAATAATGACCTTATGGAAGATGAGGAGCAAGTCTGATGGTGTGTAGAAAATGCAGAGGTGGAACTGGATTACCGTAATAACAGAGACGGCCATTTCAACTCAATAATCTCAGCCATTAGGAACATGATCAAAGGAAAAAAACAAAGGTCATCAATAAAAATGGCTTCCAGGGGTACAGTTTGCACATTATCTCATGAAATAGCAGTAAATTCAATTTTAAATATGACTGCTGGGGAAGAAATTTTGCACAAGACTTATCAAAAAATGGAGTGTAACCTGAAAAAGACATGAAGAAATTCCCACAAAGAATTCCAGCCACAAGCAATGACACATGAAACACTGAAGCTTGCTCTAAAACCTTCACCCCACAGGAAAATACATGCATGACCTTCAGCAAATGAGTTACTAAGCACCCTATGGGAAGAGTAACTGGAAAAAAAACTGTGTTTTTCAGCAGGAAATTTTAAAAAAGTATTTGAGTTTAAATGAAATGATATTCTTAGAGCAGAGTGTGGTAGTAAATGAAGCTGCCAGGAAAATTCCTAACGCATTTCACGAGAACAGCGTGACGTGCACATGGGACCTGAGGAAGCAGCAACAAAGATCAAAATCCCCACAAAACCTTCAAGCACTGATGTCTGGAGGTGGGAGCTGACAGTTTCTCTAGACCAGCACTGTCCAATGGAAATATATTACACAGTCCACATAAGTAGTTTTTAATTTTCCAGCAGCCACATTTAGAAAAGTAAAAAAGAAACAGGTAAAATTAATTTTGATTATACATTTTATTTAAACCAATGTATAATAAAACATTAGCATTTGAACACATAACAGTTGTAAAAAATGAGTAATGAGATGGTTTACATTCATTGCTTTCCTACTGTTTTTGAAATCTGATGCACTTTGTGCTTACAGAGTACCCCAATTAAAACTAGCCACATTTCCAGTGCTCGATAGCCTTGTGGCCAGTGGCTATGGTTTTGGTCATTGGAGACCTAGACCTTGAGGATGTACAGAGGTGTCCCAATGCAGCCCTGAGAACCAAGCACTCACCTCCCAACCAAACAGTTGAGATACACACAGTCTACAACAAGACAAACTTCATTTGATTGCATTTCACATATTGAAACTTGTCATAAGATTTTCTTTGAACAAAGTGTTCCATCTCCATAAATGTTTGATAATCCCTGCATCAGAGCTCCTACTGCAGGTAAGGTGATGTAGTCCTCAAAGGTTAACTAATGGATCATGTTTATCCAGCCAGTGAGTACAGACCTGGAACTGGAACCTGGTCCCTAACTCCTCACCTGGCCATCTGGCATCACCTGATGGTAATTTGCTCACAGACAAGTGACAGATGTCCTGTGAGAGTGAATGCAATTATTGCATAGGCTTACGGGTTGCTACAAAGCAATCATAACCATTAGGGAAGGTTCTTTCTTTCTGCCTTTGGTTCGTTGTAGAGTGGTTCTTAACTAGAGGTCAAGGTAGTCCCTATTTTCTTTTGAAGTGTAGCTTCTGTTGTCTCACATTTTTGAAATGCAAAAAAAAAAAAAAAAAAAAAAAAAGATCTGACCAACCTTCCAAACCTGCTTGCTTTTTTTGCTTATTTTTAGAACTTTCATATTTCAAAACAATATACATTTACAAAAAGCTGCAAAGTTAGTATAGAGAGGTCTAGAGTACCCTTCACGTAGTTCCCCTCCAATGGTTACTTGTTACATAATTATAGTACAAAATAAAAACCAAGATATTGACATTGGTACAATGTGTGTGTATAGCTCTATATAATTATTGTCATTTGTGTATTTTTGTGTAATTGATACCACAGTGAAGATACAGAATCATTCTGTCACCACAAATATCTCCTTTGTGTCACCTTCCTCTCTTCCACCATCCCTAATTGATGGTAACCACTAATCTATTTTCCATCTTTATATAATTTTGTCATTCTGAGAATGCTTTTTAAATGGACTCATACAGTATGGAACCTTTTGAGCTTGGCTTTTCCACGCAGCATAATGCCCCGGTCATCCATCCAAGTTGTTGCTTGTATCAATAGTTCATTCCTGTATATTGCTGAGTAGTATTCCCTGGTATAGAGTTACCATGGTTTGCTCAGTCATTCACCTATGGAGGGGCATTTATTGTTGTTTTCAGATTTTGGCTAATACAGATTAAACTGCTACGAACAATCATGTACGTGTTTCATGTGGATATGTCTTCATTTCTCTGGGATACAGGCCCAGGAGTGAAACAGCTGGGTCGTATAGTAAATCTATGTTCAGTTTAGTTAGAAACTGCCAAATTATTATCCAGAGTGGTTATACCATTTTATATTCCCACCACCAACATATGAGAGATCAAAATTTTTTGACTTTTTTCTCTTTTAATTTCTCCTTTTACTTTTGTTGTAGTTTAAGGGAACATTTACGCTTTCTGTGCACTAAATACTATGCAGAAATTATAGCTGATTATGGACAAACAACCCTACTAACAATGGATATCTTTAACAAGGCATAGAGATTTGTTGTGGACACTGAGACTACTAACTCAGAAAGCTAAATTACTTTATTTCAAATTGTGTAGGGCCAGATCCCTGCTGTTGTATCTGAGAGAGACATTTTTAGCATTTGTCTCGTGGACCCAGAGTTACTGCAAAGTAAAAGGAAACCTTTTGTATTTGTATCTGTTATCTTTCCAAGCATTATCAGTGAGATAATTGTGAAATATCCTCTTCCAGTCCCTAGGCAGCACGTTACCATAGCAACAGATCATTCTACAAAGTTCATCAATTCAACTGGTCCTTACTCCAAAGTAGCAGACAGCTAATATGTTTCGAAAGTTTTTTCTCTTAAGTTGTAATTGAACAAATGAATTAAATTTGTCTTGGCACTGGGAGCTCAGTATCGCATTTATATAGTAAAGGGGAATTAAAAGAAGAAAATAGGCGTTCTCGGCAAACGTATGCACAAAAGGGAGATTTTAATTAACTCAGTTTATCAGATTCAACTAGTGATTTATTCTTTTCTCAAAAAGGATATGTTAGCCAGCTTAAACATCCTAGTCATAAATTTTATGCAACATTCTTTTATCCCAAAGTATTTTAAACCATATTCCTGCATCCTAACCCTCGGCATATAAATTCCAGGTAGTCAGGTGCTGGGGAACCTAGCCTGTCTTATTCACTGTGATCTCACTGGTGTCTGTGCCTGATACACAGTAGGTGCTCAAGCAGAGCACATGGTTCCATGTGAGGACCCTGGAGCCCGATGATCCAGGTTAGACTCCTGTCTCCAGGTCACCCACATCAATGTCTCCTTCACCCTGGGGCCCAGCTCACAGGCCAGGGGCCATGCAGTAAGCTTATCTACGCAGAAGGCTTGGACGGTTTCTGGCAGGCAGGGTGCATTATGTAAGAATCACTGTTATTATTTTATTGCTATGTTTAGCTTAGAGATTATAAGCCCTACTCAAGTTTTGTCTAAAATGAGCAAGCTCCCTGCCTCTGTCAGTACTGGCCGCACATAAAGCAGAGGGGTGGATGATAGCTCTACTGCCTTACTGAAAAACAAAATGAAACACTCCTTTAAGTACTTTAAATTGTAAACTGATAGCTTAAAAGTAGTTTGCCAGTAAGTTTCCTGTGAACGGAAACCAAATTGTATTTAAAACAAGCGTGCAATCAATGGAGTCCTCTGGGCATCCTTTCTAAGCTCTCAGTCAGCCCTGTGGCTTAAATGTTACTCCAACCAGACTGAAAATCATTCTGCTAAGGAGGCAATTCAAGGTTCTGAAGGGAAATTACTTGCCTTAGATTTATTGTATCTAAATTACAAAACAGCCACCAATTGTCAAAGCTGGCAGCCCTTCTCTGACAGTCACCAGGCAGGAACACAGAGTCTAAATTACCTTCTCACCCCAGTGGTGAAATTTATACTGTGTCTGGTCCCATTAGTGTGAGTTGGAGTGGTTGAGAAAAATCTATGCAAAGCACTTCTCCACTACATTAATTTAAAAGGAATAAAAGGGAGCTGTCTACTCAGTGGAATAAAACAATTAATTTGTCATTTTTCTGAATCGCCACATCATACTAATTATGAACTAGTGGCTGAGGTTCCAAGCTGTTTGGTAGCTTGACTTATCACATTTTCTTTAGGCTTGATCTTATCCATTCCAATGGCCTCAAAGCTGATCTGAGGTCTCCATTACTGTCTCAAACCTTTCTCTTTAGCTTCAAAGAAGGATTTCCAACCAACTATTAGATCTACCTCATGCTGCTGGATCTCACCATATCCAAAACTGACCTCAGTATCTCTCCGAGGCCTAAATCTATCCATGCACCAGAAATTCTGAATTCATTTGTTAGGATAAACTTTTTCATTCTGACCCATCCTACCTTTCAGCTTCATCTCTTTTCAGCTCCTATCTCTCTACCCACAATGCTAGCTAACTTAAATTTCTCAACCTTTCCAGAACATCTCATGCCTTTCTAGAGCCAGATGTTTTGCATAGTCTGTACCTTCTCCCAGGAAGGTCCGTCCAAAAATTCTCCACCAGGCAACCATCTCCTAGTCTTCCAAGAGCCAGCTCTCATGCCTCTCCACTGTGGGGCGTTTCTGACCCTTGCCGGCCATTTCAGTGTTCCCAAATCTCTGTGCTCTTTGGAGGTTATCTTTACTTCAACTAAAATAATGCGTCAAGTCAAACTGTAGGAAAAGTGTCTGTCTTTTGTTGCATGATGTGAGCTTTCCTGGAGGTCAGGCACTGAGTCTTATTCTCATCCATGATACTTTTATTTTTTCAGCACACTGTAGACCGTCAATGAAGGTTTAGTGAAATGATACATGAAGATTTTAAAATTCTAGAAGTATGCCTCAGAAATCACACATTAAGCTCAAGGTGGATCTTTTATCTTTCAATCTTCCTGGTTATTACTAAAGAATAGGAGAAGAATGATTACATTAAAAATTCTATCACTTATTTTGACAACTTGAGGCATCCAGAGTAGACAAGTTGCCCATAAACTTCCAGGCACCCCTCTTAGTGCCAATTCCACTGAAAACTACCTGAGTGGTGAGAACTTGAAGTGAGGTGAGGTAGCGGCAGAAATTTGAAAATGTGGACATAACAAGAGATATATAAGTACAACATACTCTTTCTCAAACTTTAATGCCTATAAAGGTTACTTGGGGAGACCGCTGAAATATAAATTCCAGGTCCAACCCCTGAGATCGGGATTCAGGAAGTTTGCTCTGGGCCTTGGGAACCAACATCATTATTAAGAATTCTAGGTGAATCTAACACAAATGGTCTAGGATAGTACTTTGACAAACAACTAGAGGCTACTGATTTTAGTCCATATTATCAAAGGTGCTAACAATAAGGTCAGTGATGGAGAAGCTTTGAGACATGTTGACTATCTGTTACTTTCTTAAGCCCCATGAGCTACTTTATGGAAAGTGCTTATCGCTTATCACAGTGCCTGGACGACAGGAAGCACTTACTGTGCTTGAGCCATTGCCATGATGCTAGGAAGAGGAGAAGAAGGATGCCATGGCCAGAAACCCTCCTTCTACTCTAGAAGTCCTTTTTTCTATACATTGAAAAGTAGCTCCCAATAGGTCATAACCTTAAATAGATACTGTGAACCTACTACCACGCTGCACATTAGACTAACTTTGGGGCTGTAAAACGTTACAAATGCCTGGGTCCTGCCTTCATTTGCAGAGACCTGATTTAATTGGTCAGGGTAGAATGTGGGCATTGGTATTTTCCAAAAGCTGTCAAGGTGACTGTAATGTGGAGCCATAGTTGAGAAAATCTGATGTCTAAAGCATGAGAGAACATTAAGAGATCTACAAGTTATGTACAATTAATGATTAGATAATTAGTCTAATTCTCCATTTTCTAATTCAGTCTCAGGTAGTAAGCCTGATATGTTAGAAGACCGAAAGTCCTATGCAGTACGTTTGGGAGATTCTACAAACTGCACAATTCTAGAGGCAGGCATAGAGATGTATCAGTCAGGACCCCAATTCTTTGTTCAGCTGCAAAGACTGTGGTTAGCTGAGAGCCTCCAGCTATTAAATCCTTTAGGGTCTGCCTCAGTTTTTTAAGGAAGGTCAACATATTCTTGGGGAGACCCTCAGCCTGGGGAACATGGTGGTAGCCAAGGGCATGTTCTCCTCAGGGGTGCCCACCTTCAATGGCTGGGCAAGGCAGTCGTCAATGTCCTCTCCATTTCTGGAGTTCAATAGAAAAACTCTGCTTGAAGATCCACATTGTGCTGGTAGAGCCTTTTGATGGGTCTAATGGCTCCCCTTGCCCAGTCCTGCTTCCTTCTTCTTTCCTTCCACAGGTGTTAGTCCCCCCCAAACCTCTTGTGCTCCTAGCTCCATCTCTGTGTTTACATCCCGGAGAAACTAACCTGTAGTAGGACACAGGTGAACAGAGACAGTGCTGCCGGTAGAACTCAACACACACTTACAAATCCAGTAAAAGCCAATGGGTAAGAGATGGAAGGTGTCTGGACTTAAACATGTGGGTGACAGACACTGGATATATATCTCCTCTTTTTATTCTCATTTAAAATATTGCAGAATAGATATTGTGATTCTTATTTGACAGAAACTGAAACTGAGACTTACAAAGGTCTAGAAAATTACTAGTGTCACATAGCTTATAATAGGTGAAAGAAGGATATGATCTTAGTTTTGTCTGGAACTAAAGCTTATACTTTTCCCAGCACATCACACTGCTTCCAGTTCCTCCAACTCATAGCAATTTCATCCTTGTCTGAGTTCCTGGTGTATTAACCATCATCTAAACAGCTACTTTTAACACAAATTTGCACCATTCCCTAATGAATTTCTATGGCCAGATATAATCACCCCTCAATACCATAATTGCAAACAACTTAAAGTTATGAACCACCTCTTATGTTTCTTGTCTACCTTGAACTTAACCTAGTAAATAATGTGTCCTCTACCCATGCTTGTTTATTAACCACATGAGTAACACATATGTAATAGGTTGGTCATGTTTAGAGAATTAGATGATATCCAAGACAAGTAAACATGTTGAATGCTCTGGTTGGCATCCTGTAGCTTAGAATGTATTAACTGGATTTCCTCTCCAGAAGCAAGGCTGTGTAAATTGCATGTGATGGCAACTTAGCACAGGACTGATTGGGCTTGCTCACTTGTTATCATACTTCTACCATTTCCCATCTGTTCCTGCACAAATGAAACCCTCGTGTGTCAGATGCTCTCCCACTGCCCCCCTCCATCTGGCAGCAGGAATCCCCACAACACAGCTGAGCAGCTTTGGCATGACCTCTGATCAGGACTGAAGTCCTTCTAGTTTCCTTATGCACAAAGGACATGGCTATGTTATGACCATGAGGGGCCACATGCTGCCCAGATCTGCAGGTGGAACACTCTGGCAATGCTGTCCTTCCTTTACCTCCTGAACTGCCAACCATTTGCCTTTAGACACAAACACTAATTAGCTTACTTATTCATTTAGTGAGTATTTATTGAGAGTGTACTTTGGGTCATGTTCTGGTTTAGCTTCTCTTGCTACTAAAATATCAAACTTAGAAGCTTTTCAGATATATGGAATTGGCCTTAGTGTCCACCATTTCCTCTGGTTTGAAGGAATGAGTTACCTGGAAGAATCTCTTCTCACCTGCATGTGTGAGCTGTGGTGAAGGAAGTGTATTCATCTACAAGTCTGGAGTTACAGTGGCTATGTTCTTCTAGCCTAAGTAAGGACAGGGTCTGGCCATTTTGAGGGGTTCTAACTGCTTTAATGTCTTGCCCTTCTCCTCCCACCCACACTGAACCCCTAGCCTAGTAGGAAGGAGGGGAGGGTCACACCAGACACTGTGCATGATTAGCAACGTGGAGTGGAAACAGTGCTTCCAAGGTTTAGAAATGTATAATTGTCTTTGGGGAGAAGATGGGGAAGGGAAAATCTATACTTTTCAACTTGACCTTGAACGACGAAGAGTCATTTTCCAGTCAGAGGAAAGGAGGGATGTGAGAGAGGGAGGGAGACCCAACCAAAGTATAGAAGATTAGAGCTTTGTCTTGTGGAATGTAGGGTTCCGTGTTACTTAGGAGGGTGGTACACTGGGTTGGAGCCAGGGGATCATCAGATCTGTCCCCTTCTGCCTCTTCAAATTTCATATATGCTTCTAACCTTCAGATTTGATACAAACCATATCATACTGTGATGGGCAACTGCAAAAATTTTTATCTTGAATAAACAGAAACATCCCACCTTGTATGTGTTTTTATATAACTAACTGGGTCAAGTGTAATTAAAGTACTGAGATTTGCTAAAAGACTCCCAACAATAATTTAGAATACTGTAGCAGAGTCTAAGTTTCATGTAGCCAATGAACCAGCAGCTCCACCACAAGATCACAGCTTCTCACCCTTGGGCCATGAATAGGCTTAAAGTCCACAAAGATATTGACCCCTTCCACCCTTGGGGTCATCACAAATGGCTTTATTTATTTCCCAATGCCATACAAATGGTGCCATTTTCTGCAGTTGCCATGACTGGGAAGCCCTGATATGGAGAAACTTTTGCCCCAGGAGATGTGAACAGAGATGGTCATAGAAGCACTGTCTTTAACAGCAAAACAATGGAAACAACCCAAATATCAGTCAATGATATAACATGAAATTCAGGACTACAAAGGATCACTATATAGCAGTGAAGATGAAGAAACCTTAGTTGCATATATGAGCGTGGGTAAATCTCTTAGAAATAATGGAAATGAACAAAAGCAAGTCACAGAAAATCTTTCCATTTATCTCTAGGCCAAACCACACAGAACTAATAGATACTGTAACCATATGTTTATGTGGTAAAGTGATAAAAGAAAGTGAGGGAATAATAAAAATTACAAAGAGTAGCTGAGGCAGAAAACAGTGGGTTGGAAGAGTGTTCAAAGCAGACATCAAAGTTCCAACAAGGTCCTAGTGTTTAAGCTGGATGGTGGGTAATATATTGTTTTCATTTTATTGTTACTACTTGCAAATACATATATTTATTATAATAGTATTATGTATTCAATATTTAATACAAATAACCTTCTTAAAATGGAAAGATACAAATAAGATGAAAGTCTTGTCCTTTGCCAAATTACATTTTGATGTAGCTGGGACCCATATCATTTGGACCATGCTCTACGCGTATGCACACACCCACATATACACATACATAGTCACAAGATGGATTCCTTTAGAAGTAAATATATCACATAGGAGTGTGTGGCACTAAGAAAAAGAAGGGAAGAGATATATGATGGGGGGACAAGCTATGATTCACACCAGGGCTTTTTGGAGGTGCACTGGCTTTCTTGAGTGACACCTTGAACTGTAATGACATGAGACCCCTCCAACCAGGATTTGAGTGTTGGTTGGATCAAGGAGTCAGACAAGAGAAGAAGAGACTCTTTGGGAGGGAGGGTAGTTTCAGTGCCTTCGTGGCAGAAGGAAAAAGAAGAGGGAAAAAAGAGTGGTTGGGAGAGAGGGGAAGCTGGGGAGATGACAGAAAGCCATCTACTTCCCAATAAACTCCTTCCCTGTGACCCTGTGACCACCGAACCTTCAACAATAGCTTCCAAACTTATGTGATACTTGCTGTAGTTTAGTTTTTAAATACAGAAATGAGTAAAGGGACTGAATTTGTGTTTGTTTGACAGTGAGACAACACGTTTTACCTGAGTATAGATAGGACTTCGTGAGCATAAGCTGAGACATTAAGTAACAGAAATTGTGGGGAGAGCTGAGGACTTCCAAGGCCATGGACTTAGGAGTCTGAAATAAGGAACCAAATATTCAAGGGGCAGGAAAGCCCCAGCCGGCATCCACTGGGGAGGCATGTGCCCTACAGGAGGTTCCAGGGCCCTCGGCTTGCTGGCTTCAGTGCTGACTTTCTGGTGTGACTCCCGAATCTTCCATGGTGCCAATTTGTTTGTGATCTACATGGCATCCCCGTCCAGTTCGTACTCAGGCAGAAGAAAAATTATGAGTCATAACAAAATTCACTGTTTTCCCCTAACTAGGATTCAAGTGGCTGAGGGCCAGGCTGGTCCCAACACCAGTTGTACATCCTCCAACCATGAAGGCCGTGGTGAGGGTCCCAATCAGACTCCAAGAGAGAGAGGACCGGTTGGGGGGTGGGGGGATGCAGCAGGTCAGTGTCTGGATATGGAGCAGGAGGGAGTGGGCACCAACCACAGGGCACAGGAATGGCCCTCTTATTTCTGGGATAAGAACATATCAGAGAAGATGGGATGCAACTCAGACATTGAAGAGAAGATTGGATCACAGGTCACAAGGGAAGATGTCAAAGGCCCAGTCACTAAAACTGGGTGAGGGGTCAGAGCCCAGCCAGGGCAAGATGAGCTGGCACTGGAATGGGGCCCTCATGTTCCTGGCACACCTGGTGCTCAAGACAGGAAGGCCCCAGGATCTGAGGAACTGAGAGATGCAGGTTAAGGAACCCCAGCTTTGAAAGTTAGAGGGTCCTGAAAACAAGCTGCAGGTGAATCATCACAGGTCAGCAATTCAATAAAGACCAGGACCACTGGCTCTTATCCATTCCATGCAGAGAGAAATTAATGCTACCCACAAATATTTTTTAAAAAACAACATTGTGTAATCAATACAAATTTTAACGGAAAGAAAAAAGGATAGTTTATAAAGAGCAGCAGCTCATTATGAAGATTGCCTTTAAAGACCTAGTTTACTGAGGACAATTTAAGGCCTCTGCAGTTGACACTTCTTTTTTTTTTTTTTTTTTTCACTTTTAGCCAGTGTTCTTTTGCTATTATGGTCAAGGTCAGACTTTAAAAATTAATTAATTGTTCATATCAATAAGTCTCAAAATGAAGCTCTAAATCCCACTAATTAAGCTTAGAGAACACTCCTAGTACTCAGGGTTATAGATTTTTCCAAAGTTCTAGAAAGATATTTAAGCATTCACATAATTAACTATTGGAGGTTTTTTTCTTTGAATTGAATTGAATTTTTTTTATACAGCAGGTTCTTATTAGTTATCTATTTTATACATATTAGTGTATATATGTGTCAATCCCAATCTCCCAATTCATCCCTCCCCCTCCCGCTTTCCCTCCTTGGTGACCATATGTTAGTTTTCTATATCTGTGTCTCTATTTCTGCCTTGCAAACAAGATTCATCTGTACCATTTTTCTAGATTCCACATGTATGCGTTAATATATGATATCTGTTTTCTCTTTCTGACTTACTTCACTCTGTATGACAGTCTCTAGGTCCATCCATGTCTCTACAAATGACCCAATTTCATGCCTTATGGCTGAGTAATATTCTATTGTATATACGTACCACATCTTCTTTAAACATTTATCTGTCTGTGGACACTTAGGTTGCTTCCATGTCCTGGCTATTGTAAATAGTGCTGCAATGAACAGTGGGGTGCATGTGTCTTTTTTAATTATGGTTTTCTCTGGGTATATGCCCAGTAGTGGGACTGCTGGGTCATATGGTAATTCTATTTTTAGTTTTTTAAGGAACCTCCATATTGTTCTCCATAGTGGTTGTATCAGTTTACATTCACACCAACAGTGCAAGAGGGTTCCCTTTTCTACTATTGGATGTTTTAACATTGACAAAATTACATGAAAAATGCTGTACATAAAAGCCTTTAAACTTATTTGTGATAATTTAAACCAACTTCTACTGGGCCCAAACCAGTATTACTTTAAGTGTTTCTTATTAATTATAGTCAATGATCAGTATTTTATCCTCAAAATATAGCAATGTTTACACATATTTTCTAGTTCAAGAAAGAAATCTTCCCTCTTTTTTTCCTCTCTCTCAGCTCAATTTTAACTCTGAAAGGGTTGCATATTTAATTGGTTTTATTATATTTTTCTGGGGCTCAGGATTTGGACTCAAAGCAGGTAATTAGGACTGTAATATCATATTATATTGTTTTAATCTCAAACTTGTTGCCAAATGTTAAACATATTTTAGGTTTTGCAGGCCTCTGAAATCAAGTGTGTGTTGAATGCATTTAAATATCAAGTTTTTTTTTTATAGTTTGATTTAGCTAAAATAATGCCAGTGAGGATGTTAATGACAGATAGTAGACAGATGAACAACTAGCTGCTTTCTATCCATCCCAACTATCCAACAATTATTTAGCACTTACTAGGGTCATCCAACATGGAAAGTGAAAAATACTTCTTCTTCATATTGATTTTTATTTGGTTTCCAAGGATCAGTTTCTCCATAATTATAATTTCAGGTATTCTTGTTTTCAGGTAGTTGGTTAAGTAAAGGCTGCCCTGATTTCTCATAAATGACTCATTAGCAAAGTACATGCCCTCAGCTTCTCTGAGGAGGTACTTATTTAATCTAAAGGGTAAATCTGAGAAAATCATATAAGAACAGTGCTTTTCATTACATAGCTGCTCTCAAAGACATTAGCTCTACTGATCCTAAGAATTATGCTAATCTATTATTAATGTTTGTGACAATTATGGGATTATCTAATAGAATCCTCAGAAAAGCCCTTATGTAAAGAAAAATTCACATAAAAATAATGTGTGAAATATATTTCAGCTAATAATTACATGTTTCAAGAAAAGGATGACAGTATTATAAACCAACATTAAAAATGATCAGTTTATTAAATCACTTTGGAGTATTCTGCTGCTATTTTTTTGAAGTAACCAAGAAGAAAGAAAGAAAGAAAGAAAGAAAGAAGAAAAGAAAAGAGAAATGAAAGGATAACAGTAGGGAGAGAGGTAAGAGGAAGAGAAAGAAGGAAAAAAGGAAAGAAAACATATGAGTTCTTATAATGATATATATCTAAGAAGAAAATATTGTTTTCCATATGCCCAGGAAAGGTTTATTTTTAGATTTGGCCACTGATAATCACTTCACTGCTATAAAGCTGTTATTCCAAGTCATGGCTTACTGCAGGTATTCTGGTGGAAAGGAGACTGGAAATATACAAATTAACCCATGACGATTCAAAGAAGGCCTGTTTACTCTAATGAATTTCATGTGAGAACAATAACATTAACAGTTACACATCACTCTCTCATTCCTAGGTCTATCAAATCTCTTTTTTTTTAATCATTTAAGGGAATCCTCAACTCCCATCACTTCCATGTAGGTTTATTTCAAAAGAAATAATAGCTGACATCAAAACCAGACAAAGGTATCTGAAGAAAAGAAAACTAAAGACAAATACTTCATATGAACAGAGACACAAAAATCCTCAGCAAAACACTAGCAAACCAAATACAGTGAAATATAAAAAGCATTATACACAAGTGTTTTGCTAGTTGCAATGAACAATATGAAAATGAAATTGAGAAAAATTCCATTTATAATAGCATAAAAAATAAAATTCTTAGAAAAATACCTAATAAAAGGAATACAAAACTTATACTCTGAAAACCAGAAAATACTGTTGAAACAAAGAAGACTTAAACAAAACATAAGATATCCCATGTTCATGGATCAGAAGACTTAATACTTCCCAGATTGATGTACAGATTCAATGCAATCCCTACCCAATTCCAGCTGGCATTTTTGAGGAAATTGACAAGCATATCATACAATTCATTTGGAAATGCAAAAGAGCCTGAAGAGCCAAACAATCTAGAAAAATAACAAAGTTTTCCTCGGTTCTCCACCGCTTTTGGAGAACAGCATCCAATCAGGATGTATTAACCTGGTTAAGCAGAGCCACAGGCATAGAAGTTACTTCCAGCACTTCTCCTGACTGGCTTTGTGAATTTGGCCGTGTGGCTGACAGGATCTTGGTGCTCCAGCCGAGCATCAGGCCTGTGCCTCTGATGTGGGAGAGCCAAGTTCAGGACACTGGTCCACAAGAGACCTCCCAGCTCCACGTAATATCAAATGACAAAAGCTCTCCCAGAGAGCTCGATCTCAACGCTAAGACCCAGCTCCACTCAACGAACAGCAAACAACAATGCTGGACACCCTATGCCAAACAACTAGCAACACAGGAACACAACCCCACCCATTAGCAGAGAGGCTGCCTAAAATCATTAGATCACAGACACCCCAAAACACACCACAAGAAGTGGTCCTGCCCACAAGAAAGACAAGATCCAGCCTCATACACCAGAACACAGGCAACAGTCCCCTCCACCAGGAAGCCTACACAAACCACTGAACAAACCTTACTCACTGGGGCAGACACCAAAAACAACAGGAACTATGAACGTGCAGCCTGCAAAAAGGAGACCCCAAACACAGTAAGTTAAGCAAAATGAAAGGACAGAGAAACACACAGCAGAAGAGGAGCAAGGCAAAAACCCACCAGACCAAACAAATGAGGAAATAGGCAGTCTTCCTGAAAAAGAACTCAGAGTAATGAGAGTAAAGATGATCCAAAATCTTGGAAATAGAATGGAGAAAGTACAAGAAACATTTAACAAGGAACTAGAAGAACTGAAGAGCAAACAAACAATGATGAACAACACAATAAATGAAATTAAAAATTCTCTAGAAGGAATCAATAGCAGAATAACTGAGGCAGAAGAATGGATAAGTGACCTGGAAGATAAAATTGTAGAAATGACTACCACAGACCACAACAAAGAAAAAATAATGAAAAGAATTGAGGACAGTCTCAGAGACCTCTGAGACAACGTTAAATGTACCAACATTTGAATTATAGGGATCCCAAAAAAGAAAATATTTCAAGAGATTATAGTTGAAAACTTCCCTAACATGGGAAAGGAAATAGTCAATCAAGTCCAGGAAGTGCAGAGAGTCCCACACAGGATAAATCCAAGGAGAAACACCCCAAGACACATATTCATCAAACTATCAAAATTTAAATACAAAGAAAAAATATTAAAAGCAGCAAGGGAAAAACAACAAATAACATACAAGGGAATCCCCACAAAGTTAACAGCTGATCTTACAGCAGAAACTCTGCAAGCCAGAAGGGAGTAGCAGGACATATTTAAAGTGAGGAAAGAGAAAAACCTACAACCAAGATTCTCTACCCAGCAATGATCTCATTCAGATTCGAAGGAGAAATTAAAACCTTGACAGACAAGCAAAAGCTAGAGAATACAGCACCACCACCAAACCAGCTTTACTACAAATGCTAAAGGAACTTCTCTAGGCAGGAAACACAAGAGAAGGAAATGACTTACAATAACAAACCCAAAACAATTAAGAAAATGGCAATAGGAACATACATATCGATAATTACCTTAAAGGTAAATGGATTATATGCTCCAACCAAAAGACATAGTCTGGCTGAATGGATAAAAAAACAAGACCCATATATATGTTGTCTATAAGAGACCCACTTTAGACCTAGGGAAACATACAGACTGAAAGTGAGGGGATGGAAAAAATATTCCATGCAAATGGAGATCAAAGAAAGCTGGAGTGGCAATTCTCGTATCAGACAAAATGGACTTTAAAATAAAGACTATTACAAGAGACAAAGAGGGATACTACATAATGATCAAGGGATCAATCTAAGAAGAAGATATAACAATTGTAAATATTTATGCACTCAACATAGGAGCACCTCAATACATAAGGCAAATGTTAATGGACATAAAAGGGGAAATTGACGGTAACACAATCATAGTAGGGGACTTTAACACCCGACTTGCACCAATGGACAGATCATCCAAAATGAAAATAAATAATGAGACACAAGCTTTAACTGATACATTAAGCAAGATGGACTCAATCGATATTTATAGGACATTCCATCCAAAAACAACAGAATACACTTTCTTCTCAAGTGCTCATGGAACATTCTCCAGGATAGATCATATCTTAGGTCACAAATGAAGCCTTGGTAAATTAAAAAAATTGAAATTCTATGAAGTATCTTTTCCAACCACAACACTATGAGACTACATATCAATTACAGGAAAAAATCTGTAAAAATACAAACACATGAAGGCTAAACAGTACACTACTAAATAAACAAGAGATCACTGAAGAAATCAAAGAGGAAATAAAAAAATACCTGGAAACAAATGACAATGAGAACACAATGACCCAAAACCTATGGGTTGCAGCAAAAGCAGTTCTAAGAGGGAAATTTATAGCAATACAATACTACCTCAAGAAACAAGAAACATCTCAAATAAACAACCTAACCTTACACCTACAGCAATTAGAGAAAGAAGAAGAACAACAACAAAAAAAACCCAGTGTTAGCAAAAGGAAAGGAATCACAAAGATCAGATCAGAAATGAAGGAAACAATAGCAAAGATCAATAAAACGAAAAGTTGGTTCTTTGAGAAGATAAACACAATTGATAAACCATTAGCCAGACTCATCATAAAAAAAAAAGGGAGAAGACTCAAATCAACAGAATTAGAAATGAAAAAGGAGAAGTAACAACTGGCACTGCAGAAATAAAAAGGATCATGAGGGATTACTACAAGCAACTCTATGCCAATAAAATGGACAACCTGGAAGAAATGGACAAAATCTTAGAAGAGCACAACATTCTGGGACTGAACCAGGAAGAAATAGAAAATATAAACAGACCAATCACAAGAACTGAAATTGAAACTGTGATTATAAATCTTCACCAAACAAACGCCTAGGACCAGATGGCTTCACAGACGAATTCTATGAAACATTTAGAGAAGAGCTAACACTTATCCTTCTCAAACTCTTCCAAAATATAGCAGAGGGATGAACACTCCCAAACTCATTCTATGAGGCCACCATCAACCTGATACCAAAACCAGACAAAGATGTCACAAAGAAAGATAACTACAGACCAATATCACTGATGAACATAGATGCGAAAATCCTCAACATAATACTAGCAAACAGAATCCAGCAGCACATTAAAAGGATCATACACCATGATCAGTGGAGTTTATCCCAGGAATTCAAGGATTCTTCAGTATATGCAAATCAATCAATGTGATACACCATATTAACAGATTGAAGGATAAAAACCATATGATCATCTCAATAGATGCAGAAAACGCTTTTGATAAATTTCAACATCCATTTATGATAAAAACTCTCCAGAAAGTAGGCATAGAGGGAACCTACCTCAACATAATAAAGGCCATATATGACAAACCCACAGCCAACATCATTCTCAATGCTGAAAAATTGAAACCATTTCCTCTAAGATAAGGAATAAGATAAGATTGCTCACTCTCACCATTATTATTCAACACAGTTTTGGAACTTTTAGCCACAGCAATCAGAGAAGAAAAAGAAATAAAAGGAACCAAAATCAGAAAAGAAGTTAAGCTGTCACTGTTGGCAGATGACATGATACTACACATAGAGAATCCTAAAGATGCTACCAGAAAACTACTGGAGCTAATCAAGGAATTTAGTAAAGTAGCAGCATACAAAATTAATGCACAGAAATCTCTTGCATTCCTATACACTAATGATGAAACATCTTTAAGAGAAATTAAGGAAACACTCCCATTTACCATTGCAACAAAAAGAATAAAATACCTAGGAATTAACCTACAAAAGACCTGTATGCAGAAAACTATAAGACACTGATGAAAGAAATTAAAGATGATACCAACAGATGAAGAGATATACTATGTTCTTGGATTGGAAGAATCAACCATGTGAAAATGACTCTACTACCCAAAGCAATCTACAGATTCCATGGAATCCCTATTAAACTACCAAAGGCATTTTTCACAGAACTAGAATAAAAAAAAATCACAATTTGTATGGAAACACAAAAGACCCCGAATAGCCAAAGCAATCTTGAGAAAGAAAAACAGAGCTGGAGGAATCAGGCTCCAAGACTTCAGACTATACTACAAAGCTACAGTAATCAAGACAGTATGGTACTGGCACAAACACAGAAATATAGATCAATGGAACAGGATAGAAAGCCCAGAGATAAACCCACACACATATGGTCACCTTATTTTTGATAAAGGAGGTAAGAATATACAATGGAGAAAAGACAGCCTCTTCAATAAGTGGTGCTGGGAAAACTGAACAGTTACATGTAAAACAATGAAATTAGAACACTCCTTAACACCATACACAAAAATAAACTCAAAATGGATTAAAGACCTAAATGTTAGGCCAGCCACTATAAAACTCTTAGAGGAAAACATAGGCAGAACATTGTATGACAAAAATCACAGGAAGATCCTTTTTGACCCACCTCCTAGAGAAATGGAAATAAAAACAAAAATAAACAAATGGGACCTAATGAAACTTAAAAGCTTTTGTACAGCAAAGGAAACCATAATCAAGATGAAAAGACAACCCTCAGAATGGGAGAAAATATTTGCAAATGAAGCAACTGACAAAAGATTAATCTCCAAAATATACAAGCAGCTCATGCAGCTCAATATCAAAAAACAAACAACCCAATCCAGAAATAGGCAGAAGACCTAAATAGACATATCTCCAAAGAAGATATACAGATTGCCAACAAACACATGAAAGGATTCTCAATGTCACTAATCAGAAGTGCAAATCAAAACTACAATGAGGTATCACCTCACACCAGTCAGAATGGCCATCATCAATAAATCTACAAACAATAAATGCTGGAGAGGGTGTGGAGAAAATGGAACCTTCTTGCACTGTTGGTGGGAATGTAAATTGATACAGCCACTATGGAGAACAGTATGGAGGTTCCTTACAAAACTAAAAATAGAACTACCATACGACACAGAAATCCCACTACTGGGCATATACCCTGAGAAAACCATAATTCAAAAAGAGTCATGTACCACAATGTTCATTGCAGCTCTATTTACAATAGCCAGGACATGGAAGTAACCTAAGTGTCCACTGACAGATGAATGGATAAAGAAGATGTGGCACATATATACAATGGAATATTATTCAGCTATAAAAAGAAAAAAAATGAGTTATTTGTAATGAGGTGGATGGACCTAGAGACTGTCATACAGAGTGAAGTAAGTCAGAAAGAGAAAAACAAATACAGTATGCTGACACATATATATGGAATGTAAAAAAAATATATATGGTTCTGTAGAAGTTAGGGGCAGGACAGGAATACAGACACAGATGTAGAGAATGGACTTGAGGATACAGGGAGGGAGAAGGGTAAGCTGGGATGAAGTGAGAGCGTGACATGGACATATATACACTACCAAATGCAAAATAGATAGCTAGTTGGAAGCAGCCACATAGCACAGGGAGATCAACTCGGTGGTTTCTGATCACCTAGAGGGGTGGGATAGGGAGGGTGGGAGGGAGATGCAAGATGGAGGAAATATGGGGTTATATGTATATGTATAGCTTATTCACTTTGCTGTACAACAGAAACTAACACACCATTGTTAAGCAATTATACTCCAATAAAGATGTTAAAAAATAACAGAACAAGAACAGAGTTGGAGGACTCACACTTTTAATTTAAAAACTTACTATAAAGCTACAGTACTCAATACAATGTGGTATTAGCATAAGAAAAGACATATAGATCAATGGAAATAATTGAGAGTCTAGAAATAAACTCTCACATTTATAGTCTATTGATTTTTGATAAAACACCAAGAAAATTCAAAAGGGAAAGAATAATCTTGTGGACCCCATGATGTTGGCTATAGAAATGCTCTGGGAGAAGCTGAATGATTTCTAGGGAAGAAAACATTGATGGGAAGCAGACATAGTAACCTAGCATAACACTGAGACTCAAAGTTCCAAGTGTTTTATTTCTCAACCTACTTTAATCTTATTTCCCTTTGTAGAGAATGTTTGTTAGAGCCCCCAAACTCAGAGCCAGTAGATTAGTCATTAGAAGTGTGAGGGGAAAGAATAATTTTCCCTCTATCCTACAAGGATTTTGGCTGAGACACCCACTATAATAAAGAATAGATTAACAGTACAAAAACAAACAGAGGTTTAATAACATGTATACCTCCTGTATACATGGAAAATACCCAGGAAAACTGAATAACTCCTTGAAATGGTCCAAGTCACTATCTTAAGTAACATTTCCAGCTAAAGACAAAAGGAGATGTTGGATAGAATTGGGGGGTAACTTCTCAGAAATAGAAATGTGTCTTACAAAAGGGTAACATACTCATTTTTCAGACCTTCTTTAAAATAATCATTATGCCAAAGAGGCATATTTTGAGGTGGTAAATTCTGCTCCCCTTCAAAAATATATCAAATCATCACATAGTACAATTTAAATGTAAACAATCATATTTGTTAATTATTCATCAATAAAGTTGGGGGGAAAACTACTCAAACATCTGAAAGGAAATCATATGTGAAGAGAAATATTACCTAAAGAGAACACATACAATGGTCAGGCAAAATTACCATCTCATTTTTAAGATTTTTTTAATGCCTTTCATAAGTAATTTTTGCATTGTCAGAAGCACCTTGATGGTGTCCTCTAAATCATTTAAACGATGCTGGAGATGACTTTTCCCATATCAAATAAAAAACACTTGGAGAAAATACAGTAAGTCCCCTACATATGAACCTTCAGATTGCAAACTTTCAAAGATGCAAACGTGCATTCTCACGTCCAATCACATGTTAGTTCATGTGTCTGGCGTACATTCCCACGTGCGTGCATCCTCTACAAGTGGTTGTGTTTTGTGTACTTTACTGTGCAGTACTGTATAGAGTAGAGTAGTACAGTATCTTTATTTCAAGCCAAGGATGTGTGGAAGCAAGCATAAAAGCAGCGGTATATAGCCAATTGTGTTAGTTGGGTACCTAGGGTAACTTTGTTGGACTTAGGAACAAATCGGACTTACGAACACACTCTCGGAACAGAACTTGTTTGTATGTAGGGGATTTAATGTAAAATTTAAGAGCAGTTTAATAAAAGAGAAGTCACTTTTATTTCTTAGAAGTCACAGATGCTTTGTAAGGACAATAATAGCAAGTGATCTTAAATAATTCAGGAGTTGATGTGGAGATAAAATTAAGAAGCAATTCTCCTTCCTGCCAAATTACCCCTCATCAGCCACTTTTGAGGTTGGGAGAGATGAGAACAAGAACTGAAAAGAAGAGGTCATGAAAACTTGGTATTTTACACATTCCTGAGTTGGAGGTAGTGAAATTTAAGGTGGCAAGAGTCTCCACACAATTCCACCTTCCCCTACTCTTCCAAACTACAGTTCAGATAACCTCACCCCATTTACTTTCCCAAAGAGCAGAGACTCAAAGTAGAAGTTGTAGCCCTTGTACCTTGAACAGTGAGAGGTGCGCTCTTCTATATAATGAAGATAGACATCTGTAACCCAAGCGTGTCTGTATTAACAGCATCTCCAGTGGCTGCCATGACCAGTTTATAATTCGGGGAAATTAATCACAGTGGTTAGGCACTGGAGCTGTGCAGTCTGACAGCCTGATGTGGAGACATGGCTCTGCCACTGACCAGCTGACCAATATTTGCAGGTCATTTACCCCCTTTTCATCTCAATATTGTCACTTGTACCTTGGAGATTATAATACTGCGTAACTTGGAAGTTTCTGAAAAGATTACATGAGGCAGTGCATGTACAGCTCTCAGTACAGTTAACATTACAGATCACTCAAAATGTCAACCGTCATTTAACTGTCCTTTTTGTCATGCTTATCAACTAACTCTGCATCCTTGAGTAGTTTTTAAATACCAGCTGCAACCACAATTTAAAAACTATCATACAAAATAAAACTTATACTGCCTACCTTGACCAATGAATTTCTTCCTCAGTAACTGATGATCTCAATAGTTAGCCTGTTTTCTTCAGTGCCCAGTGATATGTTAATGCTTTCCTTGATGTGATAAATAATACATGTGAGCAATATTTTAAAAAAATGATAACATGTGGGAATTTGCAAAGATATTGATCAGATATGTGTTAGTTAGTATTTTTACTTGAAGAAAAAACACAACTACTTTACATTCCTGTGTCTGTATCTGGGGTCTCCAAGATCATCCCTAGGTTCAGTGATTTGTTAAAAGAACTCACATTACTCAGCATATAGTTGTACTCATAACTAAGATTTATTACACTGACAGCTGCAAAGGACAAAGGGAAAGGACACATGGGAATGAGATCTGGAGGAAACCAGGCACGAAATTCCAAGTCCTCTCCCAGTGAGTCACACAGGACAAAGTTAATTCCCCCAGCAGTAAGCTGTGACAATATGGGTAAAGTGTCCTCTACCAGGGAAGCTCATTAGAGACTCAGCGATCATGGATTTTTGGCGAACTCATAGGCACCCTCTACTACCACGAGACAGAACTTTTAGTCTCCCAGGAAGAAAGCAAGTGTTCCACATAAACTACATTGTTTGTACAGTCTAGGCACAGTGAGCCACTCTTACCATTTAAGGAAAGTTCTGTATCAGTGCAGGTAATAGTTACCAGCCAAGTTCCCAGAAGCTGCAAAGCATGAACTTTGCAAACAGGTCTTCCTAAGGATGGCAGTCTCAGGCCTGCTATGTTAACTCTCTGCACAATGACTTTTAGTGTTTGTAGATACAATTATTTAGGCTTTTTAGTTATATTTACTTTTTAAAAATCTGTATATAGCTTTTCTTAAGCATACTGAATAAAACTGGTATTGGATATTATTTAAATATAAACTTACTTTCAGTTTTTTTAATGGCTTAGATTAGAAGACAAAGGGGAGATTGATTCAGGAAAATATATCCAAACAGTTAAGAGGAAACTAATTCTTATTTCCATTTGGGCAGCAATTGTACTTTTTTGACAGACTTTTCCTTTCTTATTCCCTATTCAATGCACTATCATTTTAAGTTAGAGTGCTGGAAAACTAAAAAGTTTTATGTAATGGAGAATAGATCACCAAATACTTTATATCATTCTTGAGGGCTATTTACTATGCTCATAACCATCTTCATCACAGAGTTTCACTCTAAATTTGTTTCTTCCTGTTATTGACTTATTTAAAAAAGTAATCCTTAAACAATAGTTAATAATACTGTATTACATATTTGAAAGTTACTAAGAAAGTAGATGTTGAAAAAAAAGAAGTAATCTTTTCTAGATTCTAGATTCCAAGTGATATTTCTAAAACATTACTCAGTGTAAGTTAAAACATAAAGTAAAAATGCCCTATGGCATTAGAACTTTTATCACTTTAGATCTCATTTCTAATTTTAGGAAATAGAGCTCCATTTTATTTATTGATTTATTTTTATTATTATTACTATTTTAACTTGTACTTAGATTGGTTTTAATATTCATGAAGAAGACAGGTATGAGAAGCAAAGAGCTTAATAAAATAGTAAGATAACTTATATAATTAATATTTATTAATTATATATATTAATTATATAATTATATATTATGTTATATAATTATATATATATAATTATATATTTAATGCTAATATCAATATTTTTACCAATATATCCAACTTTGTTCAATACTTTCAACATGCCAAATTTAGTAATAAACCAGCCAAAATCATAGTGGGAGGATTGGTAGGTGTAACAAATAATGGAACACTCTACAGTATAAAAGAACTAATTTGATCTTCATTTAGTCAGTATACACATTTTTCCCGTGTTCTTTCCATAGATTTCCCCAATTCTGCAGCATCTGAAAAGTGCTAAAGCCTATTTAATCTTAGCACCACGGAGTTCTAAATAGAAAAGAGAGTGATGAAATGATAAGGAAAGACTTTTATTTCCAAGAACTTTTAAGAGTCAAGGCTTTATGGCTACTGATCAATATATAAGCCCACCAAGGCATTTTATTGAAGCCATGAATTAACACCACCCTGACTCCCCACTTCATGACCTTGTTTTATTTGTTTTGTTTTGTTTTCCATATGTTGAAATTAGTCCTCTGCATCATATTATTTTGAATGAATACAGTGGAGCCCATCTCCTGATAGCCAACAAAACCTCTAAGCTTAAAGGATAGCCAGAGCTTCCAAGCACAAAACAATTTTATTTTAAATATTTATTGAGTGTATAACATATGGTGTAACAACCCAGAGGTATGTATTCAGAGTCACTGCATAACTGTGACCTTTTTAATTTTATTAATTAAAGTCTTTGTCTGGAATTCAAGGCAATTTTGTCTTAGGCTAAACTCTACTGCAAAGTAAATACTGTTAGAGTGAAGTGGCTACTATTAGACTCAGTAGCCAAAGTATGGAATGATAGAATTGAGGAGCTTTATTCTATTATATTTTGAGATGTAGAAGTTTATATGTTAAAGTAAAATACTACTGGATTATTATTTATTACAACTCTTCACACAAGGCAAAGTCTACCATAATTCATATCCTTTTTGATTGGGTGGAATGGAGTTCAAAAAAAGAAAAAGAAGAAGACTGCCTCTGTTCTTGAAACTATCTATTCCAACACAGTCATGTAATTATACTTTTATCTTAATAGGTATTAACATAGACAAGATAGCAACAAATAATGAGTGGGGACAAAAGGCAACTTGGAATCCCTATCACTCACTGCTGTCTGGTTGACCAACAAAGGCGAGGTGACTGTCCTGGATTCCAGACTTTATCCTTCTTCATGGACCCAACATGCCGCCCACAACTCATGAAAGCCCGTCTAACCATGGCCGTGAGCAGAGCTCAAGAAACAGACACATGGAGGGACAGGTAGGCAGATGAAGTGGAACCAAAAAAAGAATAGTCATAGAGGGAGGGGAAGGGTCAGAAGAGGCAGTATTCTGGAAGTCAAGGAAGGAAACAATTCCCAGATTATACAAATGGTGAACACTACTTTTGTGTTTGCTGAGAGGAACTGAGCAGCTATTGGATATAAGACTCAGTTATTTATAGAACTCCAGTCATCAGCATTCTACAGGAGTCACCATTTACTACTTTGCCTCCTGATCTGAGAAGACCTTCAAAGAAGTTGCAAAAATGTCTACCCAGACAGTGCCCAGATAATGTGCCCAGATAATTTCTAACAGCAGAGAGACAAGGGTGTCACAAGAAAATGGGCCTGGAATGTGTCTGGGAAAGGCTGTTCGATTTAGCTTTATGGTAGGCAGCAAGGAAATGCCACATGAACTGTGAGATGCACTGTGAACTGCATCACAGTCACTTTAATTGCTGGGTAATTACAACAAATAAAATAAACCAGCTTTTTAAAGGGCCATTGGCAAGTTTTCTCCAATTTGTGTTTGTTCAAGTAAACTGAAGTGTGAGAAAATAAACTGATCTCCAAACTTAGATTCCTTTTCTAAAGTTCTAACCCAAGATATTAAACTGATTCTTTCAGCACACCTCCTTCAAAATATATTTTAAAAGCTCCAGAAGTTAGTTAAGACATAAAACTTGTAATTTGTAGAGGTGATGAAGATAGAATTGTCAAGCTAGTCTGAACAGTCTTAAAAGCTGTCTGGGAATCCAGCCTCCAGGACTTTTTATGTGCCTGCCCTGAGTCACTGCATATGGTTTGGAGCAGGGCTGTAATTTAGGATGCCGTGCATCCACAGCTTTGTTCTGCTGGAAGGTACCTTCACCCATTGTAAACACCTCTACCCCCTGAGTTTAACAAACCACCTTACTAGTGAAAAATGGTAACTAGTAATGGTAACCAGAAGAGTTCTTGGCATGTATGGGTATTTTACCAAAATTTCTAACTCTGATTTGACTTAGCAATATCTTGATTATGTATGCCATATAATTTCAATTTGTAAATAGCTGAGAATTGAAAACAAATAAACAAACAGAAAACAAGCCTGTGGAGGAGTCCATTGCAGGCCCTGACATGATCAGACACCCTGGAATCCTTGCTGCTGCTGAGGTCTGAGCTAATCCCCTCCCGGCAGTGTCCAGGAAGAGCACTGGTCTCGTCGTGAGATCGTTCAAGACAGACTCAGTGTTCAAGTTTCCAGGTGGTTGTATGTTTAAAAAGCAACTGATGCTGATGATCATTTCGTTTAGGAGTCTGTAATTTAGGTAAAAGAACCAGATTGAGGTTCCATTCAAATACAGTATATGGAATAAATAAATAAATAAATATATATATATATATAAATATATAAATATATATATATATATATATA
>NW_020837973.1:6913965-6922878 GCF_003676395.1 Aethalodelphis obliquidens
ATATATATATATATAAATATATATATATATATATATATACACCTTTATACCTTTATATGCAGGTTTTGAATAGTGATTAAACAAGTTGACTCTTCCAGAATTAAACTACAAACCCAATTTCATTAAAAGTCATCGGAAGCTTCCAAAACCATGTAATTATAAACTAATGGAAATACACATCACATTCACATGGCCACTGTCACAGAAAGAGTTATTGGCTGGTTCATTTTCTGCTGTCCCCACTGGAATGTAAGTTCCAAGAGAGCAGGACGCTGCCAGTCTGTTCACCGTCTTACTTATCAGTGCTCAGATAAACCACAAACTAGTAAAAATTCCATAAATTTTAGTGACTCAGTGAATCAAATAAACAAACTGATAAATGTATAATTATAAAATGAGAATTTTTACTAAGAAATGTGAATTATTATTAAGATAAAATAGTGGATATTTTGTTTCCCGAGAAAGTACTAATTATACTGGACCTGAAGGGTGAATACATTGTTTGCTAGACAAAGAATTGGTGGGAATGGAGAGGAAGTGAGTACATTCCAGGCTAAGGGCATCCAATATAAAGGACGAGCATGCAGAACTGCAAGAAGCCCCCAGAAGCTGGTCTGAATTACCTTGAGTTGTACATGTAATTAACAAAGAGATGGAACATTCCTGCATTACTTAATGTACTACTACAATAAGTTACTTTGGAAATTGGTTAGGCTTAGTTGTAATACCTAATGAGTATTTTCCCCTAGATTTTTGATAAAATGCTCTGTTATTTGTCCCTAAGGGAATAAATACAAAGGAAATAGTTCCAGGAATGCTTCGATGTACTATTCTACAACAAAAATATTTTGCTATATTATCTTTGAAAAGACAAGAAATTATCATGACAAACACAAGATTATATTTCACTTAAAATGTCATCTAACAAAAAGTGCTATTGTCTTAAATTACACAAAATTACATTTAAAAGATCTTATCAAAAAAGCCTTATGTTATCAAAAGTGAAGAAGCAGTAGCAAAGGTATAAGTATTATCTTTCCAATCAAAGTAAACAAAGAATGGAAAAAGAAAAGTTAAGATTTCCTGCAAGTACCACAGAAGACAAAGATGAAGGAGCATTGTGAATTTGCTGCCTGTGAGGAAAAAAGAGAGACCGAAAGCTTGACATTGAAATTGAATGTTTAGAATTTTTTTTTTTGGCCATGCCACAAGGCTTGTGAGATCTTAGTTCCCAACCAGGGCCATTTCCCCTGCAGTGGAAGCATCGAGTCCTAACTGGACCGCCAGGGAATTCCCATATGTTTAGAATTTTAAACACAAAATCAGGGAAGGGAGAGCTCCTACCTGTGGCCAAATATATGATGTGGTGAGCAGGTTCTTGCTCTACCAAACCCATGGTCATATGGGGAAAATGGCTGTTAACCTCCATGTGGGATGCACTGTGGTCACTGGCTGTACCACCTCACATATCTGAATGAACTTCTGAGCTTCCTGCAGGCTTCCTTCCAACTGGCTCTTGTTTAGGCCCTGGTTCATGGTGCTGTGCTGCTCGAGGAGATAGGCCATTACTGGAACCAGTTGCCTTGACACCCCCTGCCAACCCTGGCCACCCCACATGGAGTCTGACTTGGAAGCAAAATAAGCTGCAATGCATAACTGAAGTGTGCAAACATGCTTGCTTCTCCATTTCCCCAAAAGTCCTCATCTGTGGCGTCTCTCTCATTTTAGATTTGAACTCATCATATTTGGGGAGTCTCTCCACTTCATCATAAAAGGAAATGATCAGAAGTGAAAAATACAGAGCAGAAGTTATGGCTGACTTTAATTTGGATAGCATATGCATAAAACTCCTCAGCCTATTTTAAGTCACTTGGGAACTGCCTAAATGCATATTATTATATCTGTCTGGTAAATCAGGTATCCAAATTGAAAATTCAGCAATCAAGAACATCATATAGATTTATTACTTTCCCTGTTAGAGCAATGGGCCTATAAGGCCATGAAGAGAGAATTATGCTAGCTTTATTGGGAGAGCTTATAATTTTGTTATAACATCATTCACAAGGGCTGTAAAAATCTCTACTTGTCTTTTTGCCTTATTGTTATTCCAAGTTATAAGAAATAATAAACTTATTTAGAGAATAATAAACTTACTAGAAATCTGAGAAATATGCTACATTTTGCATAGTGAGAAGGCAGAGGGAAGGGGAGAGGTAAGGGAGACAAAAGGGAACGAAAGAGACAAAGAATAAAAGAAAAGAGATAGATTTTCAGGTAGAGAAAAAACATGAATAGGGACATGGTATATATAAGGGAAAGACCTGAATTTGCTGAGAATTTAATTCTCTCTATGTCCCAGAGGTGGGGAGTGTATTATGTGTGATGAGCTCTGGAAAGGAGGAACTAAAAAGTAGAGAAAGGAATGTTAAACTCTCCTGGAACAGAGGACCGAATCAGGAAACCACAAGCCTTTTAAAATTTATTTTCATAAACTCTAAATCCCAGTACAAATAATAACTGATACTCATCAGAATTTCATATAAGTTGGTATGATATAAATAATTCGTCTATAAGAATATGAAACTACCATTTATAACATGCCATTCTAGTACTTGCTTTTAATAATAGGTTAGAGGTATGAAAGTATAATGCTTTATAAAAGTAAAAGTATATGTGCAGCATTTGATGCAATGTACTGCATGCTACAAAATGAGAGGAAAAAACAGAAGAATTCTAGAATGTTGGGGCTAACTGAATTTTACCTGCCAGGTCCAATACCTGACTTATTGTCAAAACCTTCCTATGGCAATTATATAGTCCAACACCAGTCAGATGAAGAGACGTCATAAGGTCAGGTGAAGGGCACTGCCCTCTACCTAGTTCTGGCTGACGGTCAAGCTGCAGGTCTTATACTAGGGCACTGTTGCCATGTTGCTTAAAATTTATAAGGATTGATGTGGTAAATAAGCAATAAAGTTGCTGATATCTAGATTTTAATGATAAGATAAGACTTCTATTTAACACACTTAATTGTTTCTACATGCATAAGATGCCTTCAGGATCTAGCACTGCTAAATTTGGTGAAATATAGGTTGAACTGAACAAGCCCATAATCATCAAACTACTTGCTTCAGGACTAATAGATTTTTATCACACCCTTTACTCCCTTGCTTGCTTCTTCTACCCATCTTGCTTCAAACATACATTGAGTCCTGATGAAAAAGGTCAAAACCCTTCAGTTAGTCCTCCAACAACATCCCACTCATCTGCTTGGTCATTTCAGCTGTCTTATTGCACCCTTTTAACTCCATCAGTGAAAACCAGCCAACCCTGAGGAGCTTTCCTGGTGACAGACTCCCCACCTCCGTGTCCCCTGCTTGTTTGTAGAAAAGATTTAGCCTCCTTGGGCTCCCCCAAATTGCAAAGAGCAAATTTAATCAGAGAAATGCAGAACAAAGGAAAACAGTCAAGCAAGACAAAATAATAATAGTTTAGTCATAAAACAAAGTCAAGGGCCTTTAGTTCCTCTGTAAAGGTTTTATATAATATCCTGAGCCATAACCTTGAGTTGTTTTGAGGGTATTAAAACTCCCCACCAGGTGGAAGAAGTTAACTGCTGACCACCAGTATGTAGACCCAAGACTGGTTGGAACCAGAAGGTTGATGATGTTGACTCCTGACTACCTCACCACCAACCAGTCAGAAGAATGTCCACGACATTCTTCAGCACCCCACAACCCTCTCCCTCACCTTGCTTTAAAAAACCCTTCCCCAGAGCTTCCCTGGTGGCACAGTGGTTGGGAGTCCGCCTGCCGATGCAGGGGACACGGGTTCATGCCCCGGTCCGGGAAGATCCCACATGCCGTGGAGCGGCTGGGCCCGTGAGCCATGGCCGCTCAGCCTGTGCATCCAGAGCCTGTGCATCCGGAGCCTGTGCTCCACAACAGGAGAGGCCACAACAGTGAGAGGCCCGCATACCGCAAAACAAAAACAAAAACAAAAACAAAACCTTCCCCAGAAGCCATCAGAGAGTTTGGATCTTTTGAGCATGAGCCACCCATTCTCCTTGCTTGACCCTGCAATAAATGCTGTACTTTCCTTCTCTACAACCAGTGTCAGTAGATTGGCTTTGCTATGAGGCAGGCAAGCAGACTTATGTTTGGTTCAGTAGTATAAGTTAGGATTCGTGAAAAACAACACTGCACAGACTACTCCACATGCAGACATACTACGGTTGGGTCTGAATATTTTTAAAAGTTTTGTTTCTCATAATTTTTATAATGAAGCTTTGAGTTTGCATTACTATTGTATTACTGCTGCCTTAAATTGGGCATAGTTTTAAGGTGCTAACCACAGTAATTCCTAACTTGTAACTGACACATGTAGGGAATAGTTCATGGTTGTTTAATTGCGATATTTGTACTTAAAAGTGGTAAAGAATCTCTCCTAATCACTCTTTTTATTCTGTACCTGAATCCCTTTTCTATTTCTCTAATGAATTTGGAAACTGTAGTATATAAATGACACATACCTTTCCAGATGCTGATAAACAGAGATCATCTGAAAAAGTAAGAATAAGAAAAAGAAAAATTTAATCACTTATTAATGCTGATTATTGACAAAAAAAGCACTTTATACATTTCAGATGGAAGCATCCCTAGATTAAAACTTTTCACCACTATATAGCAGTCAGTGTGTTATCATGAATATAAGTAAGCAAACATATGCTAGCATAACTAGCTCATAGTGGTAAACCAACAGAAAAGACTAGACATGTTTTATTTACATGGATTTCCCCACCAATCTGTCTCTTATTAATTGAGGTGATAATGTGACCTTGATGTTTTTTAATTAATTAATTAATTAATTAATTTTTATTTTTTGGCTCTGTTGGGTCTTTGTTGCTGCATGCTGGCTTTCTCTAGTTGCGGTGAGCAGGGGCTACTCTTCTTTGTGGTGCACGAGTTCCTCATTGAGGTGGCTTCTTTTATTGTGAAGCACGGGCTCTAGGCACGCATGCTTCAATAGCTGTGGCACGTGGGCTTAGTAGTTGTGGCTCACAGGCTCTAGAGTGCAAGCTCAGTAGCTGTGGCGCAAGGGCTTAGATGCTCTGCGGCATGTGGGATCTTCCTGGACCAGGGCTTGAACCCATGTTCCCTGCATTGGCAGGCGGATTATCAACCACTGCACCACCAGGGAAGCCCATGACCTTGACTTTTTTTGTTTGTTTGTCTTTTGTTTTTTGCGGTACGCGGGCGTCTCACTGTTGTGGCCTCTCCCGTTGTGGAGCACAGGCTCCAGACGCGCAGGCCCAGCGGCCATGGCTCACGGGACCAGCCGCTCCGCGGCACGTGGGATCTTCCCGGACCGGGGCACAAACCCGTGTCCCCTGTATCGGCAGGCGGACTCTCAACCACTGCGCCACCAGGGGAGCCCGACCTTGATTTTTTAATTAAATTTTTACTTTGAGGTCAACATAGACATGCAGTTCTAAGAAACAATACAGAGGGATTCCATGTTAATATCTTTCAAAACTATAGTAAAATACAGAATACTGACATTGATACAGCCCAGACACAGAACAATTCTGACACCAAAAGGATCCCTCCCCCTGAAATTCTGTAGTCATGCCTGTCTCCCTCCCTCTCCTCACCCCAATCCCTGGCAATACTAATCTGTTCTCCATTTCCATAATTTTGTCACTTCAATAATGTTATATAAAAGGAATTATGCAGCATGAAACCTTTCGGGATTGGATTTTCTCACTCAGAAAAATTCCCTGCAGATCCATGTTGTAGAATGTATTAGCAGTTTGTGCTTTTTATTGCAGAGTAGCATTCATGGGATAAATGCCCCAGCATGCAATTATTGGACACTGTAAGACAGTCACATGTTTAGGTTTTTTTTTTTTTAACATCTTTAATAGAGTATAATGGCTTTACAGTGTTGTGTTAGTTTCTGCTGTATAACAAAGTGAAACAGCTATATGCATATGTATATCCCCATACCCTCTCTCTCTTGAATCTCCCTCCCACCCTCCATATCCCACCCCTCTAGGTGGTCACAAAGCACTGAGCTGATCTCACTGTGCTATGAGGCTGCTTCCCACTAGCTATCTATTTTACATTTGGTAGTGTATTCATGCCACTTTCTCACTTTGTCCTAGCTTATGCTTCCCCATCCCTGTGCCCTCAAGACCATTCTCTACGTCTGTGTCTTTATTCCTGTCATGCCCCTAGGTTCATCAGAAACATTTTTTTTTTCAGATTCCACATATATGTGTTAGCATATGGTATTTCTTTTTCTCTTTCTTACTTCACTCTGTATGACAGCCTCCATTTCCATCCACCTCACTACAAATAACTCAATTTCGTTTCTTTTTATGGCTGAGTAATATTCCATTGTATATATGTGCCACATCTTCTTTATCCATTCATCTGTCGATGGATGCTTAAGTTGCTTCCATGTCCTGGCTATTGTAAATAGTGCTGCAATGAACACTGTAGTACATGACTCTTTTTGGATTATGGTTTTCTCAGGGTATAAGCCCAGTATTGGGATTGCTGAGTCATATGGTAGTTCTATTTTTAGTTTTGTAAGGAACCTCCATACAGTTCTCCATAGTGGCTGTACCAATTTACATTCCCACCAACAGTGCAAGGTGGCTCCTTTTCTCCACACACTCTCCAGCATTTATTGTTTGTAGATTTTTTGATGATGGCCATTCTGACTGGTGTGAGGTGATACCTCATTGTAGTTTTGATTTGCATTTCTCTAATGATTAGTGATGTAGACGTTTCACGTGTTTGTTGGCCATCTGTATATCTTCTTTGGAGAGATGTCTATTTAGGTCTGCTGCACATTTTTGGATAGGGCTGTTTGTTTTTTGATATTGAGCTGCATGATCTGCTTGTATATTTTGGAGACTAATCCTTTGTCAGTTGCATCATTTGCAAATATTTTCTCCCATTCCGAGGGTTGTCTCTCAGTCTTTATTATGGTTTCCTTTGCTGTGCAAAAGCTTTTAAGTTTCATTAGGTCCCATTTGTTTTTTTTTTTGTTTCTATTTCCATTTCTCTAGGAGGTGGGTCAAAAAGGATCTTCCTGTGATTTATGTCATAAAGTGTTCTGCCTATCTTTTCCTCTAAGAGTTTTAGAGAGTCTTGCTTTACATTTCGGTCTTTAATCCATTTTGAGTTTATTTTTCTTTATAGTGTTAGGAAGTGTTCTAATTTCATTGTTTTACATGTAGCTGTCCAGTTTTACCAGCACCACTTATGGAAGATGCTGTTTCTTCTCCATTGTATACTCTTGTCTCCTTTATCAAAGATAACGTGACCATATGTGCATGGGTTTATCTCTGGGCTTTCTATCCTGTTGCACTGATCTATATTTCTGTGTTTGTGCCAGTACCATACTGTCTTGATTACTGTAGTTTTGTAGTATAGTCTGAAATCCAGGAGCCTGATGCCTCCAGCTCTGTTTTTCCTTCTCAAGATTGTTTTGTCTATTTGGGGCCTTGTGTTTCCATACAAATTCTGCAATTTTTTATTCTAGTTCTGTGAAAAATGCCAGTGGTAGTTTGATAGGGATGCACTGATTCTGTAGATTGCTTTGGGTAGTATAGTCATTTTCACAGTGTTGATTCTTCTAATCTACGAACACAGTATATCTCTCCATCTGTTTGTATCATCTTTAATTTATTTCTTTGGTATCTTATAGCTTTCTGCATATAGGTCTTTTGTCTCCTTAGGTAGGTTTTTCCTATGTATTTTATTATTTTTGTTGCAATGGTAAATGGGAGTGTTTTCTTGATTTCACTTTCCGATTTTGCATCATTAGTGTATAGGAATGCAAGAGATTCTGTGCATGGTAGCATCTTTAGGATCCTCTATGTAAAGTATCATGTCATCTGCAAACAGTGACAGATTTACTTCTTCTTTTCTGATTTGGATTCATTTTATTTCTTTTTCTTCTCTGATTGCTGTGGCTAAAATTTCCAAAAAATATGTTGAATAATACTGGTGAGAATGGGCAACCTTGTCTTGTTCCTGATCTTAGAGGAAATGGTTTCAGTTTTTCACCATTGAGAATGATGTTGGCTGGATTTGTCATATATGGCCTTTATTATGTTAAGGTATGTTCCCTCTATGCCTACTTTCTGGAGAGTTTTTATCATAAATGGATGTTGAATTTTGTCAAAATGGATGTTGAATTTTGTCAAAAGCTTTCTCTGCATCTTTTGAGATGATCATATGTTTTTATCCTTCAATTTGTTAATATGGTGTATCACATTGATTGATTTGTGTATACTGAAGAATCCTTGCATTCCTGGGATAAACCTCACTTGATCATGGTATATGATCCTTTTAATGTGCTGCTGGATTCTGTTTGCTAGTATTGTGTTGAGGAGTTTTGCATCTATGTTCATCAGTGATATTGGCCTGTAGTGTTCTTTCTTTGTGACATCCTTGTCTGGTTTTGGTATCAGGGTGATGGTGGCCTTGTAGAATGAGTTTGGGAGCGTTCCTCCCTCTGCTATATTTTGGAAGAGTTTGAGAAGGATAGGTGCTTAGCTGTTCTCTAAATGTTTGATAGAATTCACCTGGGAAGCCATCTGATCCTGGGCTTTTGTTTGTTGGAAGATTTTTTAGCACCGTCTCAATTTCAGTGCTTTTGATTGGTCTGTTTATATTTTCTATTTCTTCCTGGTTCAGTCTCAGAAGGCTGTGCTTTTCTAAGAATTTGTCCATTTTTTCCAGGTTGTCCATTTTATTGGCATATAGTTGTTTGTAGTAATCCCTCATGATCCTTTTTATTTCTGCAGTGTCAGTTGTTACTTCTTTTTCATTTCTATTTCTGTTGATTTGAGTCTTCTCCTTTCTTTTTTTTTTTTTTTTTTTTTTTTTTTTT
>NW_020837973.1:6922978-6927955 GCF_003676395.1 Aethalodelphis obliquidens
TTTTTTTTTTTTTTTTACATCTTTATTGGAGTATAATTGCTTTACAATGGTGTGTTAGTTTCTGCTTTATAACAAAGTGAATCAGTCATACATAAACATATGTTCCCATATGTCTTCCCTGTTGTGTCTCCCTCCCTCCCACCCTCCCTATCCCACCCCTCCAGGCTGTCACAAAGCACCGAGCCAATATCCCTGTGCCATGCGGCTGCTTCCCACTAGCTATCTACCTTACTACGTTTGTTAGTGTGTATATGCCCATGACTCTCTCTCGCCCTGTCACAGCTCACCCTTCCCCCTCCCCATAACCTCAAGTCCATTCTCTAGGAGGTCTGTGTCTTTATTCCTGCTTTACCCCTAGGTTCTTCATGACATTTTTTTGTCTTAAATTCCATATATATGTGTTAGCATACGGTATTTGTCTTTTTCTTTCTGACTTACTTCACTCTGTATGACAGACTCTAGGTCTATCCACCTCATTACAAATAGTTCAATTTCGTTTCTTTTTATGGCTGAGTAATATTCCATTGTATATATGTGCCACATCTTCTTTATCCATTCATCCGATGACAGGCACTTAGGTTGTTTCCATCTCCGGGCTATTGTAAATAGAGCTGCAATGAACATTTTGGTACATGACTCTTTTTGAATTTTGGTTTTCTCAGGGTATATGCCCAGTAGTGGGATTGCTGGGTCATATGGTAGTTCTATTTGTAGTTTTTTAAGGAACCTCCATACTGTTTTCCATAGTGGCTGAACCAATTCACATTCCCACCAGCAGTGCAAGAGTGTTCCCTTTTCTCCACACCCTCTCCAGCATTTATTGTTTCTAGATTTTTTGATGATGGCCATTCTGACTGGTGTGAGATGATATCTCATTGTAGTTTTGATTTGCATTTCTCTAATGATTAATGATGTTGAGCATTCTTTCATGTGTTTGTTGGCAGTCTGTATATCTTCTTTGGAGAAATGTCTATTTAGGTCTTCTGCCCATTTTTGGATTGGGTTGTTTGTTTTCTTGTTATTGAGCTGCATGAGCTGCTTGTAAATTTTGGAGATTAATCCTCAAAGAACCAGCTTTTAGTTTTTATTGATTTTTGCTATTGTTTCCTCATTTCTTTTTCATTTATTTCTGATCTGATCTTTATGATTTCTTTCCTTCCTCTGACTTTGGGGGTTTTTTGTTCTTCTTTCTCTAACTGCTTTAGGTGTAAGTTTAGGTTGTTTATTTGCGATGTTTCTTATTTCTTGAGGTAGGATTGTATTGCTATAAACTTCCCTCTTAGAACTGCTTTTGCTGCATCCCATAGGTTTTGGGTCATTGTGTTTTCATTGTCATTTGTTTTCAGGTATTTTTGTATTTCTTCAGTGATCTCTTGTTTCTTTAGTATTGTTTAGCCTCCATGTGTTTTTATTTTTTACAGATTTTTTTCCTGTAATTGATATGTAGTCTCATAGTGTTTTGGTTGGAAATAATACTTCATACGATTTCAATTTTCTTAAATTTACCAAGGCTTGATTTGTGACCCACGATGTGATCTATCCTGGAGAATATTCCATGAGCACTTGAGAAGAAAGTGTATTGTTATTGTTTGGAACAACAGAATATGGAGTGTCCATATATGGACATGTCCATATATGGAATGTTCTATAAAGATGAATTAAGTCCATCTTGTTTAATGTATCAGTTAAAGCTTGTGTCTCCTTATTTATTTTCATTTTGGACGATCTGTCCATTGGTGAAAGTCAGGTGTTAAAGTCCCCTACTATGATTTTGTTACTGTTGATTTCCTCTTTTATGGCCATTAGCATTTGTCTTATGTATTGAGGTGCTCCTATGTTGGGTGCATAAATATTTACAATTGTTATATCTTCTTCTTGGATTGATCCCTTGATCATTATGTAGTGTCCTCCTTTGTCTCTTATAATAGTCATTATTTTAAAGCCTATTTTGTATGATATGAGAATTGCTACTCCAGCTTTCGTTGATTTCCATCCGCATGGAATATCTTTATCCATTCCCTCACTTTCAGTCTGTATGTGTCCCTAGGCCTGAAGTGGGTCTCTTGTACACAGCACATGTATGGGTCTTGTTTTTGTATCCATTCAGCCAGTCCACGTCTTTTGGTTGGAGCATTTAATCCATTTACATTTAAGGTAATTATCAACATGTATGTTCCTATTACCATTTTCTTAATTGTTTTGGGTTTGTAAATGTAGGTCTTTCCCTTCTTTTGTGTTTCCTGCCTAGAGAAGTTCCTTTAGCATTTGTTGTAAAGCTGGTTTGGTGGTGCTAAATTCTCTTAACTTTTGCTTATCTGTAAAGGTTTTAATTTCTCTGTTGAATCTGAATGAGATCCTTGCTGGGTAGAGTAATCGTGGCAGTAGGTTTTTCCCTTTTATCACTTTAAGTATGTTCTGCCACTCCCTCTGGCTTGCAGAGTTTCTGCTAAAAAATCAGCTGTTAACCTTATAGGGATTCCCTTGTATGTTATTTGTTGTTGTTATTTGCTTTTCCCTTGCTGCTTTTAATATTTTTCTTCGTATTTAATTTTTGATAGTTTGATTCATATGTTTCTTGGTGTGTTTCTCTTTGGGTTTATCCTGTGTGGTACTCTCTGTGTTTCCTGGACTTGATTGACTATTTCCTTTCCCATGTTAGGGATGTTTTGGACTATAATCTCTTCAAATATTTTCTCAGACCCTTTCTTTTTCTCTTCTTCTTCTGGGACCCCTATAATTCAAATGTGTTGCACTTAATATTTTCCCAGAGGTCTCTAGACTGTCCTCAATTCTTTTCATTCTTTTTTTCTTTATTCTGTGCCCTGGCAGTTATTTCCACCATTTTATCTTCTAGCTCAGTTATCTGTTGTTCTGCCTCAGTTATTCTGTTATTGATTCCTTCTAGAGTATATTTAATTTCAGTAATTGTGTTGCTCCTCACTGTTTCTTTGCTCTTTAGTTCTTCTAGATCCTTGTTAAATGTTCTTGTATTTATTCCATTCTGTTTCTGAGATTTTGGATCACCCTTACTATCAATAATCTGAATTCTTTTTCAGGTAGGTTGCCTATTTCATCTTCATTTATTTGGTCTTGTAGGTTTTTACCTTGCTCCTTCATCTGTAACAAATTTTTTTGTGGTTTCATTTTTTTTTTTTTTTTTTAAGGGTGGTACTCTATTCCTGTCTTACTGGTTGTTTGTCCTGAGACGTCCAGCACTGGAGTTTTCAGGCAGTTGCATAGAGCTGGTTCTTGGTGCTGAGATGAGGACCTCAGGACCTCCTTCCTCAGGAAGGCCTCACTTCGATTGATATTCCCTGGGGTCTGAGGTTCTCTGTTAGTTCAGTGGTTTGGACTCAGAGCTCCCACCACAGGAGCACAGGCCCGATCTCTGGCCTGGAAACCGAGATCCTGCAAGCTTTGTGGCATAGTAAACAACATAAAAAAGGGAGGACGAGGGGAAGATGGCAGAAGAGTAAGACGTGGAGATCACCTTCCTCCCCACAGATACACCAGAAATACATCTACAAGTGGAACAACTCCTACAGAACACCTACTGAACACTAGCAGAAGACCTCAGACCTCCCAAAAAGCAAGAAAGTCACCACATACCCGGGTAGGGCAAAAGAAAAAAGAATAAAAAGAGACAAAAGGATAGGGATGGAACCTGCACCAGTGGGAGGGAGTCGTGAAGGAGGAAAGGTTTCCACACACTAGGAAGCCCCCTCGCGGGTGGAGACTGCCGGTGGTGGAGGGGGGAAGCTTCAGAGCCACGGAGGAGAGCACAGCAACAGGGGTGCGGAGGACAAAGTGGAGAGATTCCCGCACAGAGGACCAGTGCCGACTGGCACTTACCAGCCCAAGAGGCTTGTCTGCTCACTCGCTGGGGTGGGCAGGGGCTGGGAGCTGAGGCTTGGGCTTCGGTAGGAGCGCAGGGAGAGGACTGGGGTTAGTGGCGTGAACACAACCTGAAGGGGTTAGTGCACCACGGCTAGCCAGGAGGAAGTCTGGGAAAAGTCTGGACCTGCCGAAGAGGCAAGAGACTTTTTCTTCCCTATTTGTTTCCTGGTGCGCAAGGAGAGGGGATTAAGAGCACTGCTTAAAGGAGCTCCAGAAACGGGCGTGAGCTGTGGCTAAAAGTGTGGACCCAAGAGACGGGCATGAGATGCTTAGGCTGCTGCTGCTGCCACCATGCAGCCTGTGTGCAAGCACAGGTCACTAACTATACCCACCTTCCGGGGAGGCTGTGCAGCCCGCCACTGCCAGGTTCCTGGAATCCAGGGACAACTTCCCCGGGAGAACGTACGGCATGCCTCAGGCTGGTGCAACATCATGCCGGCCTCTGCTGCCGCAGGCTTGCCCCGAACCCTGTACCCCTCCCTCCCCTCGGCCTGAGTGAGCCAGAGTCCCCGAAGCAGCTGCTCCTTTAACCCCGTCCTGTCTGAGCGAAGAACAGATGCCCTCCAGTGACCTACATGCAGAGGTGGGGCCAAATCAAAAGCTGAGCCCCAGGAGCTGTGAGAATAAAGAAGAGAAAGGGAAATCTCTCCCAGCAGCCTCAGAAGCAGTGGATTGCAGCGGATTAAAGCTCCACAATCAACTTCATGTGCCCTGCATCTGTGGAATACATGAATAGACAATAAATCATCCCACATTGAGGAGGTAGACTTTGACAGCAAGATTTATTATTTTTTCCTTTTCCTCTTTTTGTGGGTGTGTATGTGTATGCTTCTGTGTGAGATTTTGTCTGTATAGATTTGCTTGCACCATTTGTCCTAGAGTTATATCCGTCCATTTTTGTTGTTGTTGCTTTTTTCTTAAAAAAATTTTTTTCTCTTAATAATTATTTTTTATTTTAATAATTTTATTTTAATTTATCTTACTTTATTTTATCTTCTTTCTTTTTTCTTTCCTTCCTGCCCTCCTTCCTGCCCTCCTTCCTTCCTTCCTTCCTTTCTCCCTCACCCCTCCTTCCCTCCC
>NW_020837973.1:6928055-6929302 GCF_003676395.1 Aethalodelphis obliquidens
CCGTGTGGATGAAAGGCTCTTGGTGCTGCAGCCAGCAGTCAGTGCTGTGCCTCTGATGTGGGAGAGTCAACTTCAGGACACTGGTCCACAAGAGACCTCCCAGCTCCACATAATCTCAAATGGCAAAAATCTTCCAGAGATCTCCATCTCAACACCAACACCCAGCTTCACTCAACGACCAGCAAGCTACAGTGCTGGGCACCCTATACCAAACAACTAGCAAGACAGGAACACAAACCCACCCATTAGCAGAGAGGCTGCCTAAAATCATAATAAGTCCACAGACACCCCAAAGCACACCACCAGACGTGGACTTGCCCACCAGAAAGACAAGATCCAGCCTCATCCACCAGAACACAGGCACTAGTCCCCTCCACCAGGAAACCTACACAACCCATGGAACCAACTTTAGCCACTGGGGACAGACACCAAAAACAACGGGAACTACGAACCTGCAGCCTGCAAAAAGGAGACACCAAACACAGTAAGATAAGCAAAATGAGAAGACAGAAAAACACACAGCAGATGAAGGAGCAAGATAAAAACCCACCAGACCTAACAAATGAAGAGGAAATAGGCAGTCTACCTGAAAAAGAATTCAGAATAATGATACTAAAGATGATCCAAAATCTTGGAAATAGAATAGACAAAATGCAAGAGACATTTAACAAGGAACTAGAAGAACTAAAGATGAAACAAGCAATGATGAACAACACAATAAATGAAATTAAAAATACTCTAGATGGGATCAATAGCAGAATAACTGAGGCAGAAGAAAGAATGAGTGACCTGGAAGATAAAATAGTGGAAATAACTACTGCAGGGGAGAATAAAGAAAAAACAATGAAAAGAACTGAGGACAGTCTCAGAGACCTCTGGGACAACATTAAACACACCAACATTCGAATTATAGGGATTCCAGATGAAGAAGAGAAAAAGAAAGGGACTGAGAAAATATTTCAAGAGATTATAGTTGAAAACTTCCCTAATATGGGAAAGGAAATAGTTAATCAAGTCCAGGAAGCACAGAGAGTCCCATACAGGATAAATCCAAGGATAAACACGCCAAGCCACATATTAATCAAACTGTCAAAAATTAAATACAAAGAAAACATATTAAAAGCAGCAAGGGATAAACAACAAATAACACACAAGGGAATCCCCATAAGGTTAACAGCTGATCTTTCAGGAGAAACTCTGCAAGCCAGAAGGGATTGGCAGGACATATTTAAAGTGATGAAGGAGAA
>NW_020837973.1:6939302-7012206 GCF_003676395.1 Aethalodelphis obliquidens
ATAGGCAGAACACTCTATGACATAAATCACAGCAAGATCCTTTTTGACCCACCTCCAAGAGAAATGGGAATAAAAACAAAAATAAACAAATGGGACCTAATGAAACTTCAAAGTTTTTGCACAGCAGAGGAAACCATAAACAAGACCAAAAGACAACCCTCAGAATGGGAGAAAATATTTGCAAATGACACAACTGACAAAGGATTAATCTCCAAAATTTATAAGAAGCTCATGCAGCTCAATAACAAAAAACCAAACAACCCAATCCTAAAATGGGCAGAAGACCTAAATAGACATTTCTCCAAAGAAGATATACAGACTGCCAACAAACACATGAAAGAATGCTCAACATCATTAATCATTAGAGAAATGCAAATCAAAACTACAATGAGGTATCATCTCACACTGGTCAGAATGGTCATCATCAGAAAATCCAGAAACAATAAATGCTGGAGAGGGTGTGGAGAAAAGGGAACCCTCTTGCACTGCTGGTGGGAATGTGAATTGGTACAGCCACTATGGAGAACAGTATGGAGGTTCCTTAAAAAACTACAAATAGAACTACCATACGACCCAGCAATCCCACTACTGGGCATATACCCTGAGAAAACCATAATTCAAAAAGAGTCATGTACCAAAATGTTTATTGCAGCTCTATTTACAATAGCCCAGAGATGGAAACAACCTAAGTGTCCATCATTGGATGAATGGATAAAGGAGATGTGGCACATATATACAATGGAATATTATGCAGCCATAAAAAGAAACGAAATTGAGCTATTTGTAATGAGGTGGATGGACCTAGAGTTTGTCACAGAGAGTGAAGTAATCAGAAAGAGAAAGACAAATACCGTTTGCTAACACATATATATGGAATTTAAGAAAAAAAAATGTCATGAAGAACCTAGGGGTAAGAGAGGAATAAAGACACAGACCTACTAGAGAATGGACTTGAGGATATAGGGAGGGGGAAGGGTAAGCTGTGACAAAGTGAGAGAGTGGCATGGACATATATACACTACCAAAGGTAAAACAGATACCTAGTGGGAAGCAGCCGCATAGCACAGGGAGATCAGCTCCGTGCTTTGTGACAGCCTGGAGGGGTGGGATAGGGAGGGTGAGAGGGAGGGAGACACAAGAGGGAAGAGATATGGGAACATATGTATATGTATAACTGATTCACTTTGTTATAAAGCAGAAACTAACACACCATTGTAAACTAATTATACTCCAATAAAGTTGTAAAAAAAAAAAAGAAAATTCTAAGTGATCACATAGAAATGCAGAGAATGCTCACTACAAACTTACAGCACCCAGCGCCCGTTTTAGCCTTCTCCACATAAGGGCTGGGATAAATTAAAAACAAGGAATAAAAAAGTCATGAAGTTACTCTGATAAATTTTGATAAAAGAAACTGATCTCTATTAAAGAATAATTGTTGGAATGGCTACCTTTTCTCAAAAAATGATTTCAGTTGTAAAGATAAAATAAAATGGATGATCAGAGTCTCGATATTTAAGGAAACAGCCTTGCAGTCAGAATTTCACCAAAATCTGACTTTTTCTAGTGTTGACAAAAATCTCTTTCCATGAAAGAATCATGGATTCTGTCTTAACTTTTATATGTACTCTTTGGTGTAAGTAAATCAATGAGTAGATTTGGCAGGAATGTGCCAAGTAAAATTAATTAAATTTCCTTAATACATCTGCTCTCTCTTCTCTTTCTCTTTTCTGAGCAAAGTTTGGAATCATTTTGAATGCCAAAGGAAATACTCTATTTAACAAAAGATATATTTGAATTTGAGTGTATCTTGATTGAATGTCAAAAATGAACACTTATTTACAAGGATCGAGTATGCTTTGATCCAGAGAAATTCATGGCAGCTAATTTTTCCTTTTGTATATTGAAAATAATTAAATTATTTCATTCAAAAAAAAAGGAAGAAAGAAAAGGAGCAGTACAATATCAAAGAATAAAAAACAAAATAAAATTAGAAAGGTAAAATATATATTAGGAAAAATAAACTATAATTGAAACAATTGCAACAGGATAAAATAAAACCCCAACAGAAAAAAGAAAAAGAAAAACGGGGCAGGGCGGGTACAAGCCAAAAGGAGAGAACAATAACAAAGTATAAAGAATAAAATATAATTAGAAAAATAAAAGGTTAGGAAAAATAAAAATATAAAAGAATCAACAACAATGAATCAACAAGGTTAAACAGAACCCCAATCTAAAAGAGGAAAAAGAAGCAAAAGCCTTGGCTATGGGGGCAGAGTCTAGGCAGGAGTGGAACTTAGGTCCGGGTGGAGTTTTGGGTGAGCTGGGACCTAGGCAGGTTCAGGGGTAACTTTTGAGCATGGGGTGGGGCCTCTGCTTAGGACCTGCACAGAAGGGGAGAGGCAGCATGTAGAAAGGGGGGCCTCTGGAGTGTGGCGTTCTGGAGTTTGGAGGAAAGGCCCTGAGTGAGGGTGTGTGGGTGGGGTTTAGGCCCAGCTCATTGGAGGGGGTCTCAGAGGGGGTCTCCGAGTGTAGAGGTGGGGCCCTGGGTGGGGAGGTAGGGGCGGGGATTGGGCTCTGCACGGCAGGAGGGAGGCTCCAAGGGCAGAGGATTAGGTCCGGGAGCCCAACAGGCTCCAGTGCCTACTTGGACAGGGAAGGCGCTGGCCCCTTTCCTTTCCATTCCTTCACGCCCCTCCCCCACCGTCTCCCCCATCGCCACTGGACCCTAACCGTGGGTGGGTCCCTCTGGGTGTAGGAACCCCTCCCCTCCCCTAACCACCCCACAGGGGTGCTGGTCCCAGAGGTCCGGACTTCACTTTTGCTCCCTCTTCCCTCCCTCCCTCTCCCTCAGGACCCGCATGGCTGAGGGTATTAGGCGCTTTTTTTTTTCTTTTCTTTTCTTTTTTTTTTTGCAGTACGCGGGCCTCTCACTGTTGTGGCCTCCCCCGCTGCAGAGCACAGGCTCCAGACGCGCAGGCTCAGCGGCCATGGCTCACGGGCCCAGCCGCTCCGCGGCATGTGGGATCTTCCCGGACCGGGGCACGAACCCATGTCCCCTGCATCGGCAGGCAGACTCTCAACCACTGCACCACCAGTAGGCAGAGGATCAGGACTGGGATCTCAGCAGGTTCCTGGGGGCCCAAGTGGGCAGGGGAAACCTGGCCAAGCTCCCTTCTGATCCTCTGCCCTCCCAATGGTTCCCGTTTCCCCCTCCGGGCGTGGGATCCCTTCCCCTTCCCCAGCCAAACCTCAGGGGCACCAGTCCTGTCCAGCCTCCATTTCTCCTCCCCCTTCACTCCCCCCACACCCCACATCCTCCCCGGTCTCTGGGGGTTCCTCCCATACCCTTAGGTGTCCAGGGTCCCCCACTGGTGCCTGGTAGATGCCCTAGTTGTAAGGAGATGCAAATTCCACGTCTTCCTAGTATGCCATCTTTAGTCCACCCCACATGTTTAGCTTTATATGAGTCTGCCAAACTGTTTTCCAGAGTGGCTACACGATTTTAGATTCCCATCAGCAATGTATACATATCTAGTTTCTTTGCATCCTTGTAAACATGTGGTGTTGTCATTACTTTTCATTTTAACCATTCTAATACATTGTAGTACTATCTTATTGTGGTTTTAATTTGCATTTTGCTAATGGTTAAAGATGTTGGACATCTTTTCATGTGCTTATTTGCCATTTGTATATCCTTTTTGGTGAAATTTCTCTTCATGTATTTTGCCTACTTGCAAACTGAATTGTTTTTTGCTTTTGTGTGTGTGTGTTTTAAACAGTTATGTATTGAAATTTCCCTGTGTATTCTAGGTACTAGTCCTTTGTTGGATGCATGGCTCATAAATATTTCTCCCAGTATATAACTGTCTTTTGTTGTTCTCAAGGTCTTTAAGAATAAATGGTTTTAATTTTGATAATGTACAATTTATTGATTTTTTGTTATTGATTATGCCTTTAATGTAAAGTCTAAGAACGTTTTGCCTAGCCTGATGTCATGAAAGGTTTTTTCTATTTCGATACTAAATGTTTTATAATTTTACATTTAAGTATGTGATCTGTTTAGAGTTAATTTTTGTGCACGGTGTGACGTTTAAGTTGAAGTTTTTTGTTGTTGTTTTTTGGACTTTGGGTTTTTTTGCCTATAGATGTCCAATTGCTCCAGCATCGTTTGTTGAAAAAGTTATCCTTCATCTATTGAATTGCTCTTATACCTTTGTCAAAATTCATTTGGGCTAATAGGGATTTTTCATCTGAGCAAGATGGTATAGACCCATTTCTCTGTGTTCCTCCTCACTAAGCACAACTATAAACCCTGGGAATAATGCAAGAGACATCCAGAGGAGAGTTCTGAAAGGTGGCAGGAGGATGAACTGACTTAGGGCATCAGGACTGGTGAAAAGCACAGTGGCAGGATGTCTTACAACCCTATATCCAACAGGAGAAGGCAACTCGGGCCTGTCATTTCCTGACCTCTAATGTAGCAACAGAAGGTCCATTCCTCCCTCCAAATGAACAGGAGTCTCCCTGACAAAATCAGTGAGCTAAACATCATTGACATTGGGACAATAAGGAGCCTCACCAACAGAAATCAGCCAGGGGAAGCTCTCCTCTGCTGAGAAATACTTAAGTGGGCAGGCAACAGCAGAGCGGGGGACCTGGCTACAAAAAGCAGCCTGGCCCAGGAAGACTTTTGATTCTACTTAATTGAGACTCCATTCCCTTACCAGAGACACCAGGGCAGCCAAAGGGCACAAGTAAGGGAGTCTGACCACAATAACTATACACCTTGGGAAATCCTCTCCATCCCCAAGGGATAGGGGGCACCTTTCCACAGCAAGTGCCCACCCAGGGAAACCTCTTGGTCCCTGTGGGTCTGAGACTCCTTTCCCCAGTAGAGAAACAGTAGGAAACCCTTTTTGCTCCATCAGGCAGCACCAGCAGGGTAGCAGGGCTCAAGTTGTATCACATAACCCAAACAGATACAATAAAGTAACACCCTTCATACAATAAAAAGTAAACTATCATTGGAACCACAGCCCTGAAAAGCAGTCTAGGACCTGCATGCTAAACCTGAACAGAGTGGACATCTACTAAATAAAAAATCTAAATAATACTGGAGTCTCCTAACATAGTAATCAAAATGTCTAGGATATAATCAAAATTCACCTGTCATACCAGAACCAAGAAAATCACAACTTGAATGGAAAAAAAATCAACCAGTTGACAGCAACACTAAGATAAATCACAAGTTGGATTTATCTGACAAGGATTTTAAAGCAGTTATCATAACAATACTTCCACAATCTATCACACATCTTCTGAAAACAAATGAAAAGATAGAAAATCTCATCAATAAAATAGAAGTCATAAAAAAGAATCAAATGGAAATTACAGAAGTAAAAAATGCAATAATGGAAATTTAAAAAACTGGATAAGGTCAATAGCAGACTGGAGATGACAGAGGATGAATCTGAGGACAGATCAATAGAATTCACCTAATCTGAACAACACAGAGAAAATAGACTTTAAAAAAATGTAGCAGAGCCTCAGGAACCTGTGGGAAAATAACAAAAGACCCAACATATTTATTTTCAGAATCCCACAAACAGAGGAGAAAGAGGGTTAGACTAAAAGAGTATTTGAAGAAATGATGACTGAAATTTTCCAAAATATGGAAAATATACACAATCACAGATTCTAGAAGTTGAGAAAATCCAAGTAGGAAAAACCAAAGAAATCTACATCAAGACACATCATAATTAAACTTCTGAAAACTAAAGACAAAGAAAAAAATCTTAAGAGCAGACAGAGACTTTTTTCCTAATAGTGGAAAGAAAGAGCTGACAAAATTGTGCAGTTTACCTTCATTGAGCAGACTCAAGAGAAATCTGAGAATTATATAGACTTCCAATTAAATTTTATTTTTAACATTTAAACAAAGCCAAAGATCACCAGGAACATACCTGTAGTTGAATAATTTGGGTTCAGTACTTGTTGCAGAAAAGGTGAGCATATACCATGGAGAACAGTGGGTGTCTCAGTAAGAAAGCATTAAAATGAAGATACACTAATACTACAGTATTTAGATATTGGTTAGGTAGATGGTCAAGGGGCTTCCTGTATATCTGATGCCGTCAGAAAGCTGGGGTGATACTGTTGTTAGATAAAGAAGTACCAGTCACTCATTTATTAAAAAGGGGTGTGTTTGGTATTCTGTGGGTGGCACAGTGACTGTCTCAGTCACTTTGGAATGCTTTAACAGAATACCACAGACTGGGTGGCTTATAAACAACAGAAATTTATTTCTTACAGCTCTGGAGGCTGGGAAGTCTAAGATCCAGGTGCCAGGCTGGTCAGGATCTGGTGAGACCACTACTCTGTCTGGGCTACAGACTACTGACTTCTCATTGTGTTCTCACATAGTGGAAAGAGGTTGAGAGAGTGCTCTCTGGGGTCTCTTTATAAGGACACTGATCCCATTCATGAGGGCTCTACCCTCAAGATCTAAAAACCTCCAAAAGACCCACCTCCTAATACTGTCAAACTGGGGGTTAGGTTTCAACATATGAATTTGGGGAAGACACGAACATTCAGTTCATAGCAGTGACCTTGTTTTTGTCTATGTTTAGACAAAATTATAAATTGGCCTTTTTTTGGTCTCACTTTATCATAGCATCAGAGTAAGTTTTCTCTGAGATTACTTATGTACAACAGGAGGATAATGTGGCCTAGCTGTGAGAGCCAGGTCAGCTTCCCAATGTCAGGAGCTGCTCCTTTTTTTTTTTTTTTTCCTTTCTCAAATGTTATTTGCATAACATTCTTCTGGATGGTATAAGTATTGAACCTATCTATGCCTTTACAAACAGAGTTGCCTCTTAGATATATGCTTTTTAAATTCTAACAACTAGATTCGATTCTTCTTGTTTTCTCTATTTCTAAGAACATTCCATTTAATAGCGAGTAATTGAATTTTACAGTGCAATTAGGGTAATTCTAGCAACAACTTTTGATATTCAGAATGGTGCAGACAACAACTATATCTGTTAGAACACATTTTCAGGGATAATTAGGTATCTGTTGAGACAAGTCTATTGGCCATATGCTCTGGTAGGTTGAACTGAATTGTATTCCAATTGACATATAATTAATAAAACAATGAAAACACACTGGACTACAAAAGAGCCTGTAATATTAGCATAAGACACTCACAGATACTTGTCTAAAGACTGAAATATAGAACTGGACTCCCATCATTGTCTGAACCCAGACCATCTGACCCAGAGCCCCTGCATCTAAAATACTCAAAAAATCATGATAAGCAAAGAGGACATCAATTGTGCTAACAATACTCAAGGCCAGATTTGGATTTCTCTCTAGTGGCTTAAGTGGCCAAGTTGGCAAGCTCTGAGATGGGAAGTCGCGAAACTGCATGTGGTGTGGAGAGCAGGTTTTTACAGTAATCAGCTGAAAAGAGTTGTAGAACTGACTGCAGGTGGAGAAAAATGCCCGATGGAACTGGATCTCATGCTCTACGGGCTCTCGGGAATGCCATAGGAAAAGCAAGGAAGGAGGGAGGAAGGGGCAATAACTCTAAAACTTAATGAATATCATTGGAGAACATGTGACCTGGCTCCAGACAAGGCATTTTAAACAGCACCCAGCATGGCCTCCGTGTGATGAGTTCTTTCCTGTGTCTGCTGCATGTCTGTCTTCTACTACACTGAAATGTCTTTAACTCTGATTTCTCAGGTAGCTTTGCCCTCACCATCTTCCTTCCACAGAAGAACCTCTTCTGACGGCTCTAAACCTCCCTGATCTTGCTTGTCTCCAGAAATTATTTTTATGATGTTGTAACTAAGTATGTTTTTAATAGAAATGGTCAAATCAATACATTTTAACCCACTAAGTAAACAAGAAAAGTGTGCTTGAGTACATACAGACCACTTTGTCCAAGGAGCTGAACCATACTTGAGGAAACTGTGCCGCCCCGCAGCATGGCCTTGTAGGACAATGCCTAGCTTCTGACTGTTTGACCTGCTGTTGAATTGTGAAGGTCAATTCCTTAGAAAGCAGAGCTCCCTGAAATGAAGCCAGCAGTATCTTATCCTTTTTCAAAGATGTCAAGGAAGGAATAATATTTAAGTTACCACTGCCCCATAGAGCCTTCAGATAGTAAATAGATCCAGAGGCCCCCATTTACAGATACAATCTGGTAGGGGGTAGAGGGTGAGGGGGCGTAAATCTCACCAGGAAGGATGAGAGGATGCAAATTGTTTTCCCTCCTTTATTTAAATATTTAAAGTCTGTTTCTTACTAAAATGGAATTTTCCACAAACCTAATTTGTGGCACTTCTGAGTTAATCAAAGAAATTATAAAGCTGGCATCACCTAATTTACAATGAATGTGAGTGAAAGAGATATCTGAGGGGACTTTGCACATAATTCATATGGGTACGTATGAATAGATGTGCTAACTAATCAAGGCTGAAAATAGGTATGAGAATATGTCAGCCTGCATAATGATTTCATATGCTTGTGTGAGCCTGGTTTGCGTATAGAGATGTGGCTTTTATCCCATGCACTTGGATAACATATTTACTTATGAATTACATGGTTTCCTATAAAAATTCATGTGCAGGAAAGGAATTATATATAATCTAAGAATTTTGTTTTACAACTTTGTTTCCAAAATGGTCATGTAAAATAAGGTCCCTGAGATTACTCAGAAAAGAAATGAAATTTATAGAAACATTTGGCATGGAGAAGATGAACAAACTCAAAAAGAATGGAAGAGAATCCAGTATTAGTTGCAGCCTGGCTATATATCCAAGTTTCTTTACAACATGCATTTATGTATAGTTCATAAAATAATTTTATTTAGGATGACCTAAGTTTCCTGATTTTATTTTTTAAATTATAATTGAATGTTATTATTGCTGTTTTTAATAAGTTAACCTGCAGGTTCATAAACAGCACTTAGAAGTGTGGAAAACATTTAAAAGTAAAATATTAAGAAAAATAATTTTGAAAAACATTAACTTGAATTCAAAGATCTGGAAGTATTTTATACATAGCAATAGAGTTAAAAGGTCTAATTTTTAAAAAATAAAGTTTAATTGAAAGAATACATTGTACAACAACATTACTTGATTTTCGTCAAATGCCCTCTTCAGCGTTCAAGGAGAGAATCATCCATTTCATTGCTTAGCCCTTGATTCCTAGCTCTTTGAAGAAGAAACTAGTTTTGAGAAACTAAGGCCTTGATCTAGACTAATATACGAAGAAAATAGAAGTACCCAGAGATATTTTCCCCCAATACAGAGTTGAATGATTGTTTCATGATGTTTACCAAAACATAAACATATTAGAACAAATTTACTCAACAATTTGGAGCAAATTTACTAAAACACCCAGATCTGAACATTTTATAAATAGGGTGACAATATAATTTATGACCCAAAACTGGAACACTCTTAGAAACAGGATGCTATAATTACGCCAGGACAATCAAAAGAATAAACTAGGATTTAACTCTCCTTAGAATTAATCTTCAGACAATCAACCTTTAACCATTTTTCTGAGTTGATATATCAATGATAGCACATTCCCATGCAATTCATTGAACCCTTGTATAATAAGGCATATCTCATTTGTGTGGATTTCATGTTTTATGCTACAGATTTTCCTGTGAGTGTGTACGTTTGTCCCTTTGCCTTCATGATATTTCGCTAGGATAGGGAGATGGATGATAAATAGGAAGTGTTGATTAATCCATTCTAATTTGAATACGGAAGTTTAAATTCAAACGTTTCAAATTACTTACTAACAAGTATAGAGCTCTTATCTAAAGTAACAGATTTCATAGTTCCTCGACTTTCAGGCACTTAGGGCTTAACCTATGAATGAAAGAGACAGAATACTACATTATTTCTAGAGCACCAAAGAAATTGATCCCTTGGTGTCTTTTATCACAAGTATGTATACATGAATAAGTTTATTAAATTACTCCAGAGGCTTCTGATTTGGGTTTAATAATCCTCATTCATTTATCTTCTGTGCAAGCCTTTAACAATCAAAGAAAGACTCTGAATTTTTTCAATTTCCTCATATCCCTTGTCAATGGCAAAATCTATCAGGGGATCAGCTTTGTAACACTAACTCAATGCATTTTATTTTAACTTGGACCTCAGAAAAGAAACAAAAGAAGGTTGTGAGGTTTGTAGCCCTTAAAATGTTCTGACCAAACAAGAGGAGTCCGGGAGAAGTGAAGGGGGAGGAATGCAGGAAGCTCTGGAGTTAGATCTGCTTTCAAATCCTAACCCCTGTTGGCCCAGGGCAAGGTGTTTAATTTGTCTGAGCCTCAGTCTGCTCATCTGTAAGAGGAGGACATCCCTATCCAGCATGGAGAATTGTGTGAAGGACTATAGATCACATGTAAATGGAGTCCCCATACCTGGCACATTATAAATAGAGCAGGGAGGCTACTTCTTTAAAATAACCTCTGACACCATGACACCAAATTTGACTTGCAACAAAATCTCTGAAATGCATCTGTGGTACCCAACATAGCAAATCTACCCAGTGCCCTCTGGTGAGGCCAAAACAGGCCTGAAAGTTAGGAAGGGGAGATTCATTGTGTAGCATCACACTTCATGACATCTGTTCAACATGCTCTAAGCCCACACAGCATCACTCTAGCAGGTTGAAACTCTGGGAGTTAGAAATCAGGCCTTAGCCATGTGCTTGCTGACTCTGAAGAGTGCCCACTGTTCACAAAGACACCCCATTTGAAGCATCTTCCCTGATGATAAAATGCACTCCCAACTGGCTCGTGGTCTGTTTTGATTTTACAGTACTTCATCTCTGTGTTAAATTCTGAGGATTTTCCTTCGTAAACATACTTTATTACTAATCCCCACTTATGTTTGTTTTGCTTGTTCTCCATCCTCCCCTTCCATTTATGAATTTCCAACTTTAGTAAATGTCATCAGTCCACGGAGAACTTAGTACAGACGATTCACACCTTTGGGACACTGAGTTGTATGGACTCTGCCAAAGGGGTTCTCACTGTCCCTAGGACATAACCCCAAAAGTCACCACAGCCTGGCCTTGCCTGGACCACTGAGAGGCAGCGTCTGCTCCCAGGGAGCAGGGTCAAGCTCCACAAAGCACCTGTCTTCATAATAAGCAGAGACAATTTCTCCTTGAGTTAAACACAGATAAGACTTTTTCCTCCAGTAAATTACTTCTAATCACTAGGAAGTTAATGATTGTAATTTTTAAACCAGAGAGAGTCTATATCATGCTTAACTCACATCTTCAAAACATTTCAAACCAGGAGAATTAAGTATGTTTAAGAGTCTTCTTTATTAAAAATAATAGATCATAAAATGATTTTGTTAAAATAAGAATGCTTGTAATTAGGTAGTAAGTAAGTGGATTTCAGAAAAGATCACTTCAATATGAAGTCAGGACCCTAAGAAGGAAGAAAACAGTGGAATTCACTGTGACTATTGTGGACAGACTAATAATGTTTTTTCTACAAACGGAAGACAAATTAGGATCATTTAGTGTAGAAAAAACTGATGTCCATGTTCATCTATTAAAGACTTAGGAATTAGTTTTTCTAAGTTCTCACTGATTTCTCACATTATTTACAAGCATATAATTCACTCTGAACTCAGGAGCTCAACTTTACATTCTAATTTGGAAATGTCATTCCTGTTTCCTCAATTTCCATTTACTCGAAGGCAGGTCTTACAGCGTCTCTATTTTAGCTATTATTCATTAAACATGCACTTCTTTTTAGTAACCCTGCCTTACAGAATGATTTTAAAAAGGGTTATTAACTGATAAATATTTTAAGGCATTAAAGCAGTGTTGAATGTCTCTGAACACATACACTTGATTATAAGAGTGACAAAGCAAGGGATCTGATTTTGAGACTCAGATTCATTACCAAACACATAACTTATTGTTCCTGTTTTCTTTAGTGACTTATATGGTTAATATACTTCCTTCAATAAATAACTGACAAAGCAATCGAAAACAGGGGTACAAAAGATGATAAAAGTAAGACTTGTCCATTTTTGGCCCTGATTTGTTTAAAATAGATCAATCTGTTGTTTTCTTCTTGGTGATAACTAATGAAGCTTTTTTTCCCACTTCTCATTTATCAATATTTTAAATATTTCTGCTGATTCTCAAGATAATTTGTTTTTCTCTTACTCGTACAAGAGTTACTGATAGAGCCTGGACTATCTTTTACCTATTTGTGAGATGCTGGGCATACAAATGAATAAGATGTCACCCTAAACCTCAAAAAGTTCATAAAACAGTTATCAATGCGTTAAAAAATATTATGATTAAGCACTGTTCTGAACACTTAGAATACATCAATGAACAAAACATAAACATATACCTGCTTTTGTGGAATTTGCATTTTAGTAGTGGGAGACAAACAGTAACAATAATCATAAAAATTAGTATATTTTATGGTATGTTAGAAAGTGCTAAGTGCTATGGGAAAAAAATAGAGCAAGATAAGAGGGGTCAGGAATGCTAGATGTCAGTAAGGAGGTCATGGTAAGCCTCACTTAGAAAGTGATATTTGAGCAAAGACTTAGAGGAACTGAAAGAATCATTACCCAACTGGATACTGATGGAAGAGCTTAATAGGTTGATGGAAAAGCAAGGGCAAAAGGTTGACATTTTAGAGAAAAAGTAAGGAAGCCAATGGGGCTAAAGCTGTGTGAACAAAATAGAGGGTAAAAGGGGAAAATGACAGGGAGGAATGTGAGGGCAGAGAGGAGGGTTTTAAATTTTGGTAAATGTAAAATGCGGACTGCTGGAAGTTTAGAGCAGAGGATTGACCAAGAGCTCCAATACTGTGAAAATACGAATCATAACTTAGGATGCTGGTAAAGGAGGGAACTAATGGAATCCTGGAAAAATTGAAAATTCAATGGAGGATTAAAGGAGGAGCAAGAATTACCCAAGAGGAAAAAAGAAAGGAACTAATGTCAAAACTGACACCATTCGTAAGGAAACAGAGATAAGGATGAGCATGATGCCTTCAGGAGACCGCTCAGTGCTCCTTAAAAAAAAAAACAGGGGGTACATATGGGGGTGCAAGAGCCAAAGCTGAAAAGTAGACTGATCCTAGATTAGAAAACGCCAGGAAGAGGAAGAAGGAAATAAAACTGAAGGAGCTAGGGTGGGCAGCAGCTGGGTCTGACATGCTCATGTTCTCCTAGTCCTTGAGGACAGCAGACAGGTCTTCAAAACATGGACAGTTGTAACAATGCATGTGTAATGCACAGTATATTAACATATGACCATGGCCAAGGTAGCAAGATGGCACTTGCACTGTAGTAAAACATAGTACATGAAACTCAGCTGTTAGATCCAAATGACCTGGCTTCCAAAAGGGATATTTCTGTGACCATGGAAGATACTTATGCTGGAGTTTCGAGATGGTGTGATTGGAACTGTAAGAATCTTAGTAAGCTCTTACTTAGCATTTCCTGCATTTGGCAAAGCCTCACTCTGGCGAGGAAGAACCTAGTGCATTTGCCATTAGAAACAAGGGGGCCTAGAGGGCCTGAAATTGCTGAATGTTTCCCAGACTAAAATGATCAGATAACATCTCCTGAAGACACAGTCTTTGTGCCTATGACAGTCTAAGACTGTGGCATCAGAGTGCCCTTTTTGTCATTCTTTCAATTCAATATTTTCAGGGAATAATTCAGAATACTTTCCCTACCAACCAAGTATGATCTTGAGAACAAGGGACTTGAGGAGCAAAAGAGATTCAAGAATAGCCCTCAAGTAGAATGAGGGACACCCTGCCTCTAAGGCTCTGGGGCAAAAGGAGAGGTGCAGGCAGGTGGAGGCAACATTTTCAGTGGATTGTGTGGTAGACTGACTGCACCAATGCCCCGAGTCTTCCTTTGTCCCAAATCCTCGCCCTTTGCTATGTCCTTCTACACAGCCCTCCCACTCTGGGTCTGACCATGGTATTTGCTCCGGTCAATAGAATGTCAGCAGACAACACAAGCAAAGCCTTTAAAAAGTGCTTATTTCTATCTCCTCTCTTGTGTCTCTATCTTCATGAAAGGACATGTCGAAACTACCTGCACAGAACAGAGCAGAGTCACCCTAGTCATCTCAGTCAAATCTATCCTCACTGAGCCTGCCTGGTGATGATCACAGCTGCACAAGTAAACTCAGTGTGGGTCAGAGGACCCACTACAGATTAGATAAACACCACAAACCCATGATCAAAATAAATGTTTGTCGATGAATGCCATTGAGGTTCGTGGTTGTTTGAGATGCAGCATTGTATGGTAGCAGGGAATTGATATTTTAGTTGAGAACAGTGATTTGAATTTGTCTCTATTTAGGGTAGACATAATGCCTTGTCCAAATCAGGACATATTTTACAATGAAAGGGGTAGTGTTAATAATTAGCCATAAACAAGACAAAGCAGGCAAAGCAGGGCATATGGTAATCTCAAATTTACCTGAGAACCTCTATTTATCTTTGAAAAGATGAAGTAATATCATGTGACTAAAATAAAAACAATAAGGCTGAGACAGAAAGCCTAAAAATTTGACACATGCAGCTCAAGAAGAATTAAGGTCTTGGTCAGAATGTAAGGCATCCAAGTTTAAGATTTCATAGTTATGGCACTCTCCCAGGAATTGTGAAAGGAGTGGCTTGCTGAAGTGGACTTTGGTGAGTGTGTGGATGGATGGACAGATGGACAATGGATGGGTGATGTTAGGAAGACTGAATTACTAGGTAGGAAAAATGCCAAGCATATTGCTGGTACAGGGCAAACTCATTAAATGTTAGTAATTGCTATAATCATTACAACAAAGAACCCTGCTTTACATACGTTCATTCAAAGAACTAAGGAATGAACTACCTCAGTGTTCGGAAAATTGTTCTACAGATAATTGAATCACAAGCAATGAATACAGATGCAAAGACTGTTTTGTTTTTGTTTCTGTTTTTTGCCATAGTTAATAGGCTCAATCTAGATCTTCTGGTGCTAAGCCAAGTTTCTTTCCACAACTTGAAAGGGTGGGACAAGCAAGATGTATTTGTTTGCTGCCAGAACAGTACCACAGAGTGGGTGGCTTAAATAACAGAAATTTATTTGCTTACAATTTTGGAGGCTAGAAGTCTGAGATCAAGGTATCAGTAGGGCTGTTTTTTTCTAAAGTCTCGCTCCTCGGCTTGTAGATGGCTGTCCTTTCCCTGTTTCTTCACACAGTCTTCCCTCTGTATCTGTGTCTAGACTTCCTTTTCTTATAAGACCACCATATTGGATAAGGGCCTACCCTAATGATCTCATTTTTAACTCAATTACCTCTTTAAAGGCCCTATCTCCAAATACAGTCACATTCTGAGACACTGGGGATTAGCATGTCAACATATGAATTTGGGGGGAACACATTTCAGCTCATAACCTTGTATAATGCCCAACACAAGGAATTCTGTTCCGTACAATTTACAAGCAGTTGTTATGATAATGAGTGATAAACTCCCAGAGGCTCTGAGTCCTGCTAAGTCTAGACAAGGGTGAGCAGTGTTGGGCACTGTGCTGAATGTGCTTTGTAGGGGGCCTGGGTGTAGGTAACAAAAGGCAGGAAATCCAGGAGAGGTCAGCACCCACAGCTGGTTAGCCAGAGAGGGAGCAAGTCACACAGTAGGAATAGCATGACAATATGGAAAGAGGAGGCTTTAAGTGTCAGTAATTCAAGAGCCAGAGTTCAGGTTGGGCGTTCACTCACCCGTTCAACAAATGCTCATTGACTGCCTACTACCTGTCAGAAATTGCATCAGACACTGGGCAATGAATAATCACCTTTATTTACTGTACCTAATGTGTGCCAGGCACTGCATATACAGTCTCAGTATTTATCACCAAAGTGAAGATGAGGAAACTGAGATTCAGGAAGAAATCAACTTGTTCAAGTGGCTGCAGTGATTCAACTCCAAAGACTCTTTTCTTTCCTCCAAGCTGCACTGTCCTCAAAGAGAACTCAATTCCTGGTAATACAGTGGTACATGACATCCACATGGTGCAGGATAAAAGCTAAAGAGAGAGATAGATAAGGAGCTAAGATGTTCTGAGAGGAAGAGATTCAAAGAGGTTTGGGGAGCTTTCTCACAGTGACAGCTGCATTTTGCAGACGCTGGATAAAAGAAGGGAAGAAGAAGGCAATTACAGGCTGGGTACATGGTAGAAGAGGCTATAAAATAAAGACATGGCAAAAGAGGTGCCGCAATCAGTGGCTGCAGACTGGCAGCCTGCAACTGAATTCAGCCCACAGAAATACTTTATCTCTACTGCATTAACCCCAAAAATGTGAGAAAAATTACTTCCCAATATTTCAGAAAGAGAAGCCTTCACATAAAAATTCCAGTTTTCAACCCTTTTAGAGAAATCCAGACAACTGGGCAACGATGGTCCTCTGTTCTACACAAGCAACAACTGACTGAGCTTTCCTGACGGTCGGGTTTGCCACAGTCCTTACTGCCCCTTGGCCTGCTCCACTAATTCAACTTTTAACTGGCTCCTGGATATATTTGAGTTTGTCATTCTCGTGGGGACAATGAAGGGCTTTGGGAAAATTTTAAGAAGAGAATTATGACCAAATTTGCACTTTAAATAAAAGGTGGTTGTATATAGAAAGAAGATACCTGCAATAGATAAGAGATTCCATTCATTCATTCATTCATCCTTATTCATGTATTCATTTATTTTATTTATTCTCTCATTCTTTAGACATTTATTGGATATCTCAGGCATTTTGGATACAATGTTGAGCAAGACAGTAAAGACTCTTCATGGAATTTAATTTCTAGCAAGAGAGACAGACAATAACCAAACACGTAACTGTTGTCATGATCACAAACAGTGATTCCTGCTAGGAAGGAAACAGAAGGGTAATGGGGTGGAGTAACCCACAAGGCTCCTTAAATGGGATGACCAGGGAAGAAGAAACTAGGGCTGGGCTTTGAGGACTGAGGGATCTGGGGAAGAATGTCTCAGGTGGAAAGGACAGCCTGGGCAAGGGTACAGAGTCGGAGAGGATGTAGGTGATGGGAGCATGATGGGAAGCAGCTTGGCTGAGTGAGGAACAGGTGGAGAGAGTGGAGAAAGATACGATCCCAGAGGTCCCGGAGCTAGTCATGCAGGGCCTCCAAGGGCCATGGAAGGGAATGAAAATTCTTCTCCTCCCAGAAAATTCAAAGTGTATTTAAGCCTGACAGTGGTACTGGCACTGAAATAATCTGGTTTACTTTCTTTTATCTGATTTAGTTTCTTGTGGTTTTGTTTTTTATAATTAAGGTTGGGCAACCTTACTATTACATTAACATGATTTGCCTTTAATATAGGTAAACAGCTTTTGATACTTTTTATAAAGTGCTTTTTTTTATTGTGGCAAAATACATATAACATAAAATTTTGCATTAGCCATTTTTAATTGTAAAATTCAACAACGTTAATTACATTCACAGTGTTCTGCAATCACCTCCACTATTTCCAAAATGGTTTAACTTTTTAAAAGCTCATCCTGGCTGCCTTGTGGAGAATGGGTTAGAGAGGGACCAGTAGATAGTTTGTATTCCTTATACAAAAGAGCCATGTGGTGCTCTTCTATATATAATTTCTCAGTATTAAATATGTTACATCTTGATTTCTTTAGTTTTTTTTTTAATTCCTTTAGAAATTTGAAAAATCAGCTTCTAAGCACTAAGGAACTGGTGAATCACAGAAAAATAAGATGGTTAACTAAAAATGCCTTACCACAGAGCCGTTGGGAATTGTATCCACAGTGCAGAAGGAAGGTGAGGTGTCCAGACTTCAGGAAATGGTAGGATCATGCCCCAGGAAATCCAGGGCCTTTGAAGCACAGAGTGCCCAGCTCAACATGAGGAGAGCCACGGAACTGTAGAGGGCATCTCAGTCAAGTTGCTCAACTGCAGAACAGATGAGAAACCAAATATTTATTCCTCAATGGAAACCCCTTTAATGATGTTAACAGTTTACATCTACCAGCACCTTAATTGAAGCATTTATAATAAGCTCTCCAGAGATCATGAAATAAATAACAGACATTTTATACTCTGACAGAAATATCTGCTTATAGTCATGGATAGACCATGAGCTTCCCTGTGTGTGTGCATGTGTGTGTGTGTGTGTGTGTGTGTATTGAAAATGTCTGTTTGCAGTTAGTGAACTCCATGCCATTAAACTGCATAACAGTCACAAAATATGAAGTTAATGCCATTCATTGATGCAATTAAAGTCATTGAAATTGTATATGACTTTTATTGCAAATGCGTAAATGATCATTATAGGCTTTTCTTCTTTAATAAAGAAATCAACTTAAATATTAATGGAAATAAGACCAAAACAGAGGATTGGTATATACTATTTTCTGTTAATAAATCTCAAATATAGTAAACAGCCCAAAATAATGTGTATCATGAGGAAGAATACGTGTATATTTAGCACTATGTGACCGAAATATTTTCAAGCAGACACCCTGGTGTCATGTAGCTATATGTTGTGAATCCAGCATCCCAAATGCTTTTGGAAGCTCTTTTGGAGGGCTGGAAAATCTTTATTAATTATGTCACCAATAGGTAGTATGTCATTTTGGTTAGAACCAAACACTTCACAACCAAACTGAGTCTATGCCTTGGATCTACCACTTACTATATACGTAAATTAAGCAACTTACTTTCCAGTGTTTCTGAGTATCTTTTTGTAAAACGGGGCTAATAGTATTATCTGTGAGTTAGTATACCTAAAGCATTTAAAAGAATGCCTGGCAAATAATAAATGTCCCATAAGAGTTAGCTATTATTATTATCATTATTATTTACTCCCAACAACTAAATATTAATTTGAAAATAATGAACAGAAAACAGTAGTTCATAAATACGGTTCTGAGATTAGTTGAATAATTAGGAATTTTACAATGATATTTCTTTATTATGTTTATTTTAAAAAATCAATTAGTACTATTGAGTTACTTTAGTAGGGCTGCTATGACAAAGTACCACAAACTAGGTGGCTTCAACAACAGAAATGTATGGTCTCATAGTTCTGGAAGCTAGGATCCCAGGATCAAGGTGTTGGCAGGGTTGGTTCCTTCTAAGGGCTGTGAGGAAGACTATGCTCCATGCTTCTCTCCGGGCTTTTGGTGGTTTGTTGACAATCTTCGGCATTCCTTGGCTTGTAGAAGCATCATCCTGATCTCCGCCTTCATCTTAGCATGAGGTTCTCCCTGTATGTGTGTCTGTCTCCAAGTTCCCCCTTTTATAAGGAAATAATCTCCAAATAAGCTTACATTCTGAATTAGTCTGGGTTAGGACTTCAACATGTGAATTTTTAGGGGACACAATTTAACTGGTGACAACTATGCATTTGTACAATTCTATTTTTTGCTATGATAATTATACTACCTTATTTTTCCAATATGAATATTCCAACTTAATTTGTTATTCATAGACTGCTTATCTCACTTGAAGATATTTTCTTATTTTGCATTATGATTATTTGCTATTTTAATACTTACTAAAACCTCAACAATAAAGTAAAATAGAAGAAAATCAATCCATTTTAGGGTCGTTTGATTCCTTGGTAAATTGTTTGAAAGGTACTAGTAAAAACTGAATTTGAAAATCATGTTTAAATTCAATTATTTATGCCAATATTGTTCCCAACATTATTAATGATCCAGTCTTGATTATAAATTATCAAGTATTTATTCAAGTTGACTAGTTCTTTTAAATTAAGCAGTAACTCTTTTGTGAATAAAAATTCTTTTAAACTTGATCTTTTAAAACAACATTCAGTTTATCCTTGTATTGGTCAGTATTCTCAGAAAAACAGAACCAACAGGATGTGTACATATATATTTATTTCTAACGACTTGGCTCACACAATTTGGGGGGCTGTCAACTATGAAATCTGCAGAGCAGAATAACATTCTGAAGACCCAGGGAAGCGTTGACACTGCAGTCTTAAGTCTGAAGGCAGAATTCCCTCTACCTTGGGTCTTTTTCTCTTAAGAACTTCAGCAGATTAGATGAGATCCGCCACTTTATGGATGATAATCTGTTTTAATTAAAGTCTCTGATTTAAGTGTTCACTTCAACTAAAAAATACCTTCATAGGGACATTTAGACTGGTGTTTGACCAAAAACTGGGTACCATGTCCACACTGACATGTAAAATTAACCATCACAATCTTGTCTTATTAAATTCTGTTAAGACTCAAGATGAAGCCATACTGTGTGATTCATACAGACAAGAGTGAAAGCAGTGCTTTCACAGGTTAATAACTGATTACTATCCACCAAAAACGTCCATATCTAGTTTTGATAGCCTCCCCCTGATATGTAACAGTGTCTAATCAACAGAAAAAAAGATAGTTAATAAATTTATCCAAATAATTAGTATAATAGTATTTAACCATTAAATAACCTTATGATATGGGGAAAAGATAACTTTTAATTGAACTATCACAGTGTCTCCAGTAAAGTGTATTCATTAAATTTGATCAATGAAAAATATGGAGGCAATATTTAAGTTCAATTAAATTCTCAACACTTCTCCTATTTTGATGGATATAGGTTAATTTTTACCAGCCTAATTTATTTACAAGCCTAACTTATCTTTATAAAACACATGCACAATTGCTGAGCTGAAGATTGTTTTTAATACTGTGCCAGAAAAAGTAACATCTAGCCTCATCTTCTGTACTACCCTGCATACACTGCATGATGTGTTCCAGCTATGGTAAACTACTCGCAATTTGCCAAGTTGAGTCATACCTGGAATATTGCCTGAAATGTCCTCCTCTCACCCCCATCACATCGCCTCCTAAAATTCAGCTCATAAATCACTCACTATCCTTCCTTGGTTTGTCTGGAATCCTAAATTCTTCTTTTGTACTACCATAGTGTGAATGTGAGCATCATATTAAACTGTAATCAGTTATATACTTATCTATCTTTTGCTATATAGTGCTGTTTCAACTTGGCTAAGGCTGTGAACTACATTTCCCAGAATCTCATTTCTTGAGTAGCTCCGGGCTAGAGTTCAAAGGAAGAACTTGAGAAAGATTTGGAAAATGGGAGCCTACTATGTTCCTAATTTATGTTTCATGTCTGGTGAACAGATGTCTCACTTGAATCACCACAGCAGAGAGTTTAAAGCCTCTCCACTAATTCTAGAGTTGAGTCAGTTTCCAGACCCAGAGTCTTTTGAATGAAATGAAGGCCTGATATCCTTGAGGAAGGACGATGCCACACTGCCAGAAATTAATACTGTAGTTGTTCCTCTTACTCATCTCCAAAGGGACCTAAGACTATCCAGCAGGATGACTGTATTTAGGGAAGGGAAATAAACTTTGTAGGAATTATTAGACGTTGGCTCTAAAGTGATGCTCATTCTTGTGGACCCAAAATGTCATTATGGTCCACTAGTCAAAGTAAGAGTTTATGGCAGTGATTAATGTAGTTTTGGCTCAGTTACATCTCACAGTGGACCCAGTGAGTCTCCAAATTTATTCTGTGGTTATTTTTCTAATTCCAAAATTCAAAGTTAGAATAAAAATTCTTGGCTCTGGCAGTATTTCTATATTGGTTGCCTCACCTGTGAGAGAGGAGTGAGAACTATTATACTAGAAAAGGTAAAGTTGGAAGGCTTCTACTTACAAAGCAATAAAAGGAATATAAAACTCTTGGAGGATATGTGGAGATTAGGGCCTCCATCAAGGACCTAAAGGATGTAGCTCTTGTACAGGAGATTTGGATCTTGGAAAATGACAATGGAGCATCATAAACTTAATCATATGGTAACTCCAATTGCAGATGCTGTTCAATTGTGATTCCTTTACTGAAGCAATGAACACATGCCCTGTTACCAGGTATGTGACTAATAATGTGGTGAATGCTTTTATGGCCATACCTTTTAATAAATGGTACTAAAACCAATTTACTTTCAGCTGGCAGGGTCAGCAAAACGTATCAACTCTGCAGCTCTGTATAATAATCTAATTCACAAGGAACTTGACAACCTCCATAATCCACAGTACATTATGCTGGTCTTCTACATCAATAATATCATGTTAATTAGATATGGCGAGCAAAATCGAGCAAATATTCTTGATACATTGACTAGATAAATACATGCTAGAGATGGGAAACAATCAATTAAAGACACAAGGCCTTGCTACTTCGGTAAAATGTCTACAGGTCCAATGTTCTGGGGGTATTTTAAGATATCTCTTCCAAAGTGAAGGCCTCTTTGAATTTGTAGTGTGTTTCTTTGACCTATTTAACAAGAAATCTAAAAGGCTATCAGTTTTGAATGAGGACCAGAGCAAAATAATGCTCTGCAATATGTCCAGGCTGCCATACGAATTAATCTGCCACTGGGGCCTTATGATCCGGTAGATCTAAAAGTGCTTGAAGTATTTATGGCAGACAGGGATGCTATACAGAGCCTTTGGAAGGTCTCTACAGAATCACATTGCAAACTTTTAGGATTTTGACCAAAGCTCTGCCATCTTCCACAGATGTGTTCTCTTTTGATAGCTTCTGGCTCACCACTACACCTAGTAGACAGAACATCTAAAAGCCACCAAGTACCCATTGAACCTGATCTGCCCTTCAAGAACTGGGAGATGTCTAAGCCACCAGGTAAGAAAGCTGAGTGTGCATAGTAGCACTCTGTCATCAAGCCGATGCTTTATATATGAGATTTGGCTCCAGCAGGGCCTGAAGATAAAAGTAAAACAAAATGAGAGATTCAGACTTGCATGGTTCCTTCTGCTGCACTGTCTTTTCTCTCTGAACCCAGATAGGGTCATGTGGTAACTTCTTTGCGATTTGTTGATGGAGGAAGAAAAATTTACAGTGAGTCTGTGTAATATGCTGGTACCACCTGAAAGCAGATCGCTACAGCACTGATCCCCACCCTGGGGTACCCTCAGTAGCCCTTCTCTTCAGGGACTATGAAGGATTGTGATGAATGGAAACCCCTTCAGTGGGCAGAATTTCAAGTGATGCCCCGGTTGTTCATTTGTCCTGGAGGGGGAGATTTTCAGATGTACATATCCACACTGACTCATGAGCAGTTGCTAATTGGCTGGCTGGGTGGTCAGGAATTCAAAGCAACAGAATTGGGAAATGAGTGACAAAGAGGTCCTTGGCTAGACCTTTCTGAGTGGTCACAGCATGAAGATATTTTTGTCCCATTGTAAACACTATGAAAGAAATGCAGAAGGTAGGATGGAGTATGTAGAAGGGTTTAAATCAGTAATTCTTAAGCTTTGGGGTAGGGGTTGGGGAGGTCACAGATTCTTTTAAAAATGTGATGTATAGAGCTTCTCTCCAGAAAACACACTTAACTGTACACTTTCTGGAGGTTCATGAATCTTCTAACACAAACCATATCTACAAACCTCTTTGACCTGAGGTCAAGAAAACCTCTTTTAAATAGTACAGACCTGTGAACAATTGGAAATCAACTAATTACAAGATTTCAACGGGAAAGGAAAATTCGTTGAAGCCTAATCCCCAAGTTAGCATCATGGTTAACTGGATACTTTAACAAATCAGAATTTAGCCAATCTATCTTCCCACTCAGTCTATTTTATTGTTTGCCTGGTTCACTCTCTTTAACTAAAGAACCACAAAATTTTGTAAATGATCTTAGAGATCAACTAACCTAACTTCTCTTGCTCTGGATTTTATTGATAAAGAAACAGACACAAAAGATGAGGTGAATTACAAGATGATACGATAGAAAATCATAAAAATAAAAATTATAATATGTACAGTGTACTTACTTTCTCTGTGCCAGACACTGTTCTAAGCGTTTTACGTGCATTGAATCAGTTAATTCTCACACAACCCTAAAACTGTCATCTCCAAGGAAACTGAGGCTTGAGAAGTCAGTTGAGTTGTCACAAGTCACATAGCTGGTATGTGACGAAAGTTCTTGATACAGGGTCTGACACAGATAGGAATTAAGTGAATAATTAATAGCAATTTCTTTTCCTTTTCTTTCTCAAGAGAACTATTTAATGACAGAGGACTAGAACTAAATTTTTCTAGCTCCAGAGCCTTTTCTACCCACAACTCATACTCTTCCCTTCCATGCCTTCTCCTCTCCTGTCCCCAAACCTGACCATAATTAGAAAACAGAGGATCTATAGTTGACTAAATGCAATTGAATTCCTTTTTTTGACCTAAGTCTCCCTTGAGTCCAATCCTACAAGAAGTTTACTTGAATTAAGTTCCTTTTCACTTCCTTGTATTTTCATTTCACTGAAATTTTACCTGAATTAAGTTCCTTTTCACTTCCTTGTATTTTTATTTCACTGAAATTTCACATTAATATAAAATTTCACATTAATATAAAATTCTTTTATCTTACTAAAGTAATTTCTGCATATTTCATATATCAATAAATTAATATTTACAATAAATATAGATGTATAAATCTGTATTTATTAATATAAATCTCTAAATTATTGTAGTCTATTTTTATTGTTTTCTCAGTATACACTCCCCTTAACTGAGATTCAGCCATCTGACATATTTATGTAGACTTGAAAGCCTCTGAGATATTATTTGGTTCTTCATTAAAAAAAACATATAATCAGAGGTAATGTCTGATCAAGAATCACTAGGGCACTGCACACTTGGCTTATTAATTCAGGACTCAGGCTAGAAACTATCAACTGAGAGATGTTATTTATCTTACTTTTAAAAGTTGATTGTTGATCCACTTTTTCATCACAGAATATTCTATAAAATGACACCATATCCTTTGCAGTAAATTCTTCTAAGTTTCCACTCTGTATTCCCAGTGCTGCACGAGCTGGAACGTGGGTGTTTAATTATACTGTTTCCCACACAGAGACTGTGACTATCCATGAATCCTTTTAAGCCAATTTCAGCATTCTGCATTTAAACTTACAAACAAGTTTCTTTAGGGATGCACATGTAACACAGCAGAGCTTACAAAGCAGTCACCAAACCAGTATTTGACACTTTTTTTTGTTGTTGTTGTTCTTTTTGCGGGCCTCTCACTGTTGTGGCCTCTCCCGTTGCGGAGCACAGGCTCTGGACGCGCAGGCTCAGCGGTCATGGCTCATGGGCCCAGCCGCTCCGCAGCACGTGGGATCTTCCCGGACCGGGGCACGAACCCATGTCCCCTGCATCGACAGGCGGACTCTCAACCACTGCGCCACCAGGGAAGCCCTTGACAGTTTTTAGGATTAAAAATTAAATTATAAAGCATCAAAGATGTTATTCTCCAGTATTCCTTTTTCTTCCATTTCGAAAATTTGTTGCAAAATCCCTGCTGTAGGTATCAAGCAGTTCCTCTGAGGAATTTTTTTTTTTTTTTTTTAGTCTACTGTAAGACATCTATTCATCCACACTTTCACTCTTTTTTGTTCACTCTATCCCAACTGTATACTTGCGAAAACAGTAGCACACCAACTAGACAAGCTCATTTCCATTTTCTGCACTGGAACTTTTTTAGCAGCTGTGCAAAATCTGAGCCTGAAAGATGTTGGGTGTAAAGAACCATGGACACAGTGTACCTTGCAACCATGATTCGTAGGTTAATTTTCAGAGCAGCCAGAGGTCCACATGTGGAAAGATCAGATGAATAAAGAAGATTCCTCTACAGGAGTTATCAAAATCATGTCATTCCCACGTCCCTTTGAACAGTACCTACATTTTTAAAAGAATACAAATATTTTAAATACTGGAAAAGACACTCATTTGAGAACATGCCTCACTCAACAAAAATTATCAGTGTTTATGAAAATAAAAGATCTTAAAAATGTATCAAAGTGTCTGAACTAACTTATAAGCACCAGGACACGACACCAGGGACTTGATCCCTATGTCCTAAAGCCTAGAAAAGTGACTGGTACCTAACAGTAATAGTAACTTTGGAACATTTACAAGGTATCAGGCACAGGTCTACTCGTTCCAAGTATTAACAATCCTTATCCACCGCCAGGGAACCACCACCCTCGGTTTCGAGATGAGAACTGAAGCAAGAGGAGAGTTCACCCACTCAAACAAGGCAGTAGCAGATGGGTTCAAACTCAGGCCGTGTGTCTTTAGAGACTGAACGTTTCATATTTGTTGAACAAATGAATGCTGTTAGTTAAGATCAAAATTTTTTAAAAAAAGGACGAGAAGGAACAGGGAGGGAGGGAGGAAAGGAAGGAAGGAAGGAAGGGAGGGAGGGAGGGAGGGAGGGATGGAGGAAGGAAGGGAGGGAGGGAGGGAGGGAGGGGAGAGGGGAAGGAAGGAAGGAAGGGAGGGAGGGAGGAAGGAAGGGAGGGAGGGGGAGGAAGGAAGGAAAGAAGGAAGGAAGGAAGGAAGGGAGGAAGGGAGGGAGGAAGGGAGGGAGGAAGGGAGGGAGGGAGGAAGGAAGCAAGGAAGGGAGGAAGGAAGGAAGGGAGGGAGGGAGGGAGGAAGGGAGGGAGAAAATCCAAGGGGAAGATGTTTTACGAATTCTTTGGATAAAATGGTCGAATTTCGGATAGGTCAAGGCAGGCAGGGGCGGCCTCCTGAGATAAGTCTCCTCGGAAACCAGGGTCATGTCTGTCTGAGGAAGAAAAAGCTCTGCCTCAGCAAATAGGAGGAAAAAAAGAAAGAAGTAGTAAAATAAAGGACAATGAGTGGGTAAGAGGCGGAGAGGCCTGGCCTGACCTAAACACCCCACTGGACTACATGGGGGCGTGTCAGGAACTCAAAGGGGAGGGGACCCCAGCGGCCGCGTCGCTCCCATTGAAGAAAGGACCTTGCATCCCACGGGGCGGACGTCCCAGGTCACCTGCGCTCGCACCCCGGGCGGCCGGACACCTGGACCCGAGGAGAAGCCTCAGCCATCATCCAAGTCTTCAAGCTGACAGACCCGCTCCTACCAATGCCGGGGGGCGGGGCGGCCGCCCAGGCACCGCCCACATGCCGGGCGCACTGTGATTGGCCCCAGCGCTGCCACAGGCACAGCTTCCTATTGGTCGTGAGCGCGGGCGCAGCTGGAGGAGGCGCAGCCGGCGCAGCCGGCGCAGTCGCCGCTTTCCCGGGGCGTCCAGGCTGGGCGTACTCACGTGCGGACCTGTTTTCCTTTTCTCCCCGATGCGTGCGCCCCCCCAGCATGGGCCCGAGGTTGAGCGGCTCGGGGTTGGCGAGGGCACCGGCTTCCCCGCCCCCGCGTCCCTTCCCCGGCCGGGCTGGCCGCGCGCGGGTCGGTCAGGACCCCGGCCCCTCGTGGCTGCGGGCGGCGCGCGCGGAGGGCGGGCTGCGCCGGGGACTCGGCCTTGAGGCCTCCCACTGCCTCTGGGAGCGGGTCCCCGGTGGCGCCGCGGCGTTTGCACAGCGGAGCCGGTCCCGCAGGTCCCTGTGGGCCCTTCCTCTGTCGGCGTCTTGGTTCGGAACACTTTTCTAGACGGGGTCAAAGGGCACATCGGGGCGCAGGGTCAGGAGAGCGTGTCCGGATGGGGCGCCGGAGCGTCAGGAATGTTGGGAGTGCGGACCCGGCCGGACGCAGGCTCATGCTCCGCTGTTTCTCCGCCGGGCCTTGCCCTGCGGTTGCCGGCGAGCCGCCGCCGAGAAATGCGGGGTGCAGTAGCGGCTCTACGAGGTCGTTATGGGGCTGAGGGGCTCATGCTCTGAAGCTCCTAGGACCGTACGTGGCTCCTGGGAAGTGCTCCAAGTTGTCAGCTGTCCTAAGGAACAGTGTGTTTATCATCACATTTTCCCAATACACGGTGATCCCTAACTGTGTTTTGCCTTTTCTGTATTATCTGGGGGGAGTTAGAGTGTCATTCATGCATTTAACAAATAAGTATTGACATTTAATGTCATTCATTCATTTAACAAATTTGTACCTGCTGTTTGCCCAGTGCTGGTCTGATGCCTGGGAACAGAGTTGAGGTAGATATATTTAGCGAATTTACTTTTTAATATGTTGTCTAACATGATTATTTTACTAATTACTTTCTTTAAGGTTTAGTTTGCTTTTAGTCAGATGTAATTGTCCAGTGGAGCATAAATTTGATTTTAATTCTCAGCAGTCCAAAAGCCTAAATTAACGGTTTGAGTTTTAGTTTAAATCTTTCTTTATGATCCTTTCCTGACAGTTCCCCTAGATGTAGATACCGTGTAATGAGTGTCAGAGTTCTAGGAATGAATTTTATTTTACTCTTGGTAATCTCCTGTGGAAAAGCATAAATGTTTGAGTGTATTGGAATGTTTTTCAATAATATGCTCTTTTTGAGTATACTTATTGTGTACGACAATTAGTTTGCTCGGCACTAGAATGAAAGGTCCATCAAGAAACCTTCAATTGTACTTGAATTTTTTTTTTTTTCTTTCTGGAAAGAGCAAGAACGACAAGAAAACCTGTTTTGTAAGCTACACCATGTTGCAATCACTAATTGCATTTAGCAGATAAATATTGTTATTTTCCCCACTTTAAAGATGAGTCCTCTAAGACCGGGTCAGTTTAGTAGCTTGCTCAAAGTTACACATCTCATGCATGGCACATTCCAGGGTTCAAACCCATGGAGTCTGGATTCTGACTTTGAAATCGGCGCTTCTGAATTAGGGATTAATTTCTCTATTACTCCTAGTTTAATGGTGAAGTTTCTCTCTTTTTAAAATAATTTAGAGTTAATGTCATTAACTCTAGTCACAAGTCTAATTTAGCACTCTTCAGCAGAGTAGGTACAGATTTATCTTACTCTTGAATTTTTGTGCCACAGTATGTCTTGCTTGTCTTCTTTTGTGAATGAAGGGACATTTCTTCATTTACAAAAGAAGGACATTTTCCTGTTGTTAAATATGGCCCTTTTGAAAAAAAAAAAAAAAAAAAATATGGCCCTTTTGACCCTTCCTTCATCATATACGCTCTGAAGGGCCAAAAGCATCTCAGAGGAAAGGTAGATAAATCTAGTATATTTTTACTAAAACAAAATTTTATTTGCATTTTTATGTGGATATTGTTGCAGTCTTCCAGAGTTGAGAAACTTGATATCTTGCAAGTCTGTTAACTGTTTAACAGTAAATTTTATTTTTATTTTTATGCTATGTAGCCTATAGCAATCAAAGTCTCCTCATCGCTTTACAGACATGCTATATGATGACAATTGTTTTTTGTTTTTTTTTTTCCGGTACGCAGGCCTCTCACTGTTGTGGCCTGTCCCGCTGTGGAGCACAGGCTCCGGACGCGCAGGCTCAGCGGCCATGGCTCACCAACCCAGCCGCTCCACGGCACGTGGGATCCTCCCGGACCGGGGCACGAACCTGCGTCCCCTGCATCGGCAGGCGGACTCCCAACCACTGCGCCACCAGGGAAGCCCCTATGATGACAATTTTTAAACCTTTCTTAGAGGAATGGCCATTTGTGACCTTGTGTTTATGTCCTCTTTTAGAGAGGAATTGTTTCTTGAGTCTTTGGAACACCCTCACCTAGCGGTGTAGAATCTTGGTAGGTGTTCATATAAACACCTTCATCTGGTGCCTGATTCTTAACTAGAGCAACCCATCAGAATCTCCATGGGACCCTTTACACACGACATGTCTAAGTCCTACTTTCTTCCTAGAGTCCAATTCAGTAACTTTACTGAGGGAACCCAAGCCCCGTCAGTGGGTTATTTTGATGCGGATTGAGGACCATTTGTGTAAATTTGCTGCATGCTTTTTTTTTTTGCTAATCACATGACTCTGAATCCATGCTAAATTTTGCAAATCACGTGAAGTAGCATTACTACTAAGCTTTAGCATTAGTAAGCATTGGACTGGGATTTAAGATTGTTTATGAACTTACAAGTTTGTTGCCAAAGGTTATTGGAAAAATTCCCTGAAGGAGAGAGAGAGGATGGTAGTAAATCCAGGCTTATAAGTAGATGTACACATGCCTGTGGTGATCTAATGACCCCACCCTACACTCTTGGCCAGTCAAGCTTCTGCAGAAGTTACTGCCCAGGGGTACCAAAGACCTATAGAGCAGTTTCATGTCCTAAATCGAGCTCTTTGTTTTTAGACTTTCACATTATACTGTTTCAGACAGTTCAGGCTACAGTAACTAGCAGAGGCTTTTATACCACAAAATGACTTGTGAGCCACTATAATTAGCAGCCTTGGTACTTCAAAACTTATCCCACCAATACTCCTACAACACGGAAGTCAAGAAAAGAGTGTCTGAAAGGAGGAGAGTAGTCAACTGTGTTGAATGCTGCAAAGAAATTGGATTTAGCAACTGGTGACCTTGGGGAGGCCAGTTTCAGTGGGGCAGGACTAGAACCACAAAGGGGTTGAGGACAAGGTGAATTATACAAAGAACTTAAAAAATATATATTTTGCTATGACGTGCCAGGTTTGAATCAAATCCATTAATTCACTGCATACTAAATGCCAGGCACTGTTAGGATGTTGGGTGACACAGGACGAACATGATACATGCCCTACCCTCAGGGACTTACTAACTGTTGGGAAAGTCACAAGAATACTTAGGACAGTAAGTGTTTTGTAAGGGGCTACCAGAGCACGCGGGGGCGGGGGACTTCACCCTGTCTTGTGAGTTAAGTGAGTTCAGACATGTAAGCCACTTAGAAAAGGACCAGGCACATAGTAAGTCCTCAATGTGTCATTAATAACAATAGCAACATATACATAGCACATATTATATATTAGCATAAATGAGTTGTAACTCACTTAATCTTTACACCATTCGTAATCAATATTATTCCCATTTACAGACAAAGAAACTGAGGCATAGAGAGAAAAGTGCCAAAGGTCTCACAGCCCTTTAGTGTCAAAGCCAGTATTTGTCTCTGTGCAGTCTGATTTCAGTCAGGGTAACTTAACCCACTAAGCTATGCTGCCTCTTTGTGAGGGTGTATGTGTAAGTGTAATAGCTAATGGCCTTTCCTGGAGATGCATCCAAGCTGAGATCTAAAGCCCAATGAAATGGCTGCGGGTGGAGACAGTCCAAGCCGAGGGGCAAAAGTGACAAAGGCTTAGAGGTGTGAAGAAGAGCTTGGCACTTTCAGGATGAGTAAGTCCTGAAGTGTGCCCAGAGAAATGAGACAGGAAATGAGCACAGGTTAGCAAGATCCAGGTCCTGAAAGTCCTTTGACTCCTATTAAAGAGTTTAGTTTTACTCTGGGGCAATAGGGAGGAAGCATTTGAAAGACTTTAAGTGTGGAAGAACTTGACCAAATTTGCATTTAAAGCCGTCACCCTGACTGCAGGCCTGAGGGTAAGTGCCTGGAGATGAGTCCGGGGGAGGGACTAGTTAGGAAATGTTCAGTTTTCCAAAGAAAGAACTGAAGGGGTGATCTGGTGACTTAGCACAGGGGAGAGAGTTTAGTGAACTAGGGGGATTTGGTAAGAAATTTGTTGTAAAAAATTCTGCACCCTGGGTTTCCCTGGTGGCGCAGTGGTTGAGAGTCCACCTGCCGATTCAGGGGACGCAGGTTCGTGCCCCGGTCCGGGAAGATCCCACATGCCGCGGAGCGTCTGGGCCCGTGAGCCATGGCCGCTGAGCCTGCGCGTCCGGAGCCTGTGCTCCGCAACGGGAGAGGCCACAACAGTGAGAGGCCCGCGTACCGCAAAAAAAAAAAAAAAAAAATTCTGCACCCTAAATTATTAGTCTTTATTTTTTTCTTTCTCCCTTTTCTTCCTTTCTTCCTTCCTTCCTTCCCCTCCCTCCGTCCCTCCCTCTTTCTTTTCTTTCTTTCTTTCCTAGACGTTATAAATAGCCAAGGATTTAAGTGATGAATAGCTGGAGCTAAAAACCTGTGAGCATTGAAAATTGTTGACCACTTAAAGCAAAGGGAAACAGTATCTTCAGGACCTTGGGTCAATAAAATCAAAAATTAAAAGAAGAGAAGGTCTTTTTTGGCTGAAAACTCTGAAAGACCATTTTTTTCTGAAGCTACAACTTCATTTTTTAACATTTCCATTTTTGTGGAAGGGGGTGGGTAAACACTTAACAACAAGAAAGAAACCCTCCTGATTTGATATTGCATATTCCTCATCTGCCGTCTCTTCCCTTCCTGTGCCTGTGACCCTCCACAAACCGGTCTAAGGCTCACTGATTCTGAAAGGCGTGAACCTCCTTGACTCTGATGGATGTGCTGATAGTACAGTGACTGCAACACAAAGAAACCAGATAGCAAACAGCTTGATTCTGTCTTTCTATGTGACAACTTAAAGGGTTTTTTGTTGTTGTTGTTTGTTTTCTAAGTTAAAAAAAAAAAATTAACTGCAAGTTGTAAATTTTGGTATAGAAAGTACAAATTTTAGTTCGAAAATGAAATATTTTTCTAAATTTGTATAAGAACTTTAAACTGAGACTTACTTTTCCTTTTTGTTATTCTAAACACTAATGAATGAATCAAGTTACTGCATGATTATTACTATTACTAAGTATTGCATTGATTATACTTTTGTTTATCCTGAAGAGAGTGTTAAATCACATGCTCTGGGGACCAGATACATTAGATTTTTGGTTAAGAGTTTGGTATGATATCGCTTATATGTGGAATCTAAAAAAAAATTATACAAATGAACTTATTTACCCAACAGAAACAGGCTCACAGACTTAGAGAACAAACTTATGCTTACCAGGGGAAGGGTGGTGGGGAGGGATAGATTGGGAGTTTGGGATTGACATGTACACACTGCTATATTTAAAATAGATAACCAACCAACAAACAAAAAAAAGTGCCATCAGAGCAAATTCAGATTCTGCCACATTGTGGCAGACCTTGAGCAAGTGATTTACCTCCCAAACCCAGGGTTTATCATCTGTGAAATGCGAATTATCCTAGTTCCTGTCTCATAAGGTTATTGAGAAGTAAAATTGTCCCGGCACATAGAAAAAAGAAAAGCCATTGCCTATAGGAAGTTCAGGTCTTCTGAGCAGGAGCTGTCTTTTACTCCTTGCTTGGCACCCTGTAAATAAACCCCCTACTTTGCTGAAAAAAAAGAGTTTGGGGAGAGGAGGAAGTAGCAAATGAGACTGAGAAGAATGGCCTGTTAGGAAACTCAAGAGTATGATGCACTAGAGAACCATAAAGTGTTTCAGGGAGAACGTTAGCGGCGTCTGGGTGCATCACTGTGATAGGTGTAAGAGGCAAACTGAGAAGTATCTATAGGATTTAACAACACTCAGGTCACGGTGACCGACAAGCAATTATAGTGGAGTGGAGGGCACAAAGCCTGACTAGAATGGTTGTAAAAAAAGCCACCGGGGGAGAATGGGAGTCCGTGGCTATTAACATACAATCCACTTGTATGCGTGAATTCAAGACACTGAAAGTAGATAAACAGATCTTTAAACTTAGAGAGTTTAATAAAAAAAATAGTGGGATAAAGAAGAAGGAAGGAAATGAGGGAAAATTAAGCAGAGTAGAAAAAAATGTAAGTTAATCATTAAAATCCAAATCTAAGTTCTTTGAAATGATGAATAAAGACAATGAAGGAAAAGAGGAGAAATAAGCATCATGGTGGGAAATATTATCCAATGGGGGTTCTGCTGCTGTAGCAAAGGAAAGACTCCTTTAATCAGAATACCAGCAATCTGGGGAGGTGGTAGACTCAACGTCCCCACAAAACTATCTCCAAAGATTCTGCTCGGCCATGAACCTTTTAAAGGGAAGGAGGGAAGTAATCCCAGTTAATCACTGAGATAGGGTCAGGGTTGTCACCATCCCCAGCTGTGTGCAGGCTTGTGTGCAGGCTTGTGTGCAGGCTTGTGTGCAGGCTTGTGGACTCCTCATGATTCCCCTCCAGACGTTATCTTGTTCACACAGCTTGGTCACACAGTTTGTTCAGGAGTTTACTGAGGGGAAGCTAGGGAAGAGATCTGTTCATTGGTTAATTACTTAATCTTCATTTCTACTTCTTTGATCCAAGGAAAGAACCGACAAATTAAGCAAGGTATTGTGTGATTAAAAGATTTAAAAGGTGTGCCAGAGATGAGTAGAGCATGAGGGGTGCCTGTTTTAAAAGCTAGTTACAATATAGCTTTGCTAAAGTGACGCGAGACTAAAGGGCTTCCTGCTGAGGGTGGTTTCCTGCTAAGAGCTGCTTACAGAAAGGGGGACATAACTGTGTGTGTTTTAGTTTCTACATATATGAGAATTTTTGTGTGTATATTATGTTATTAACTGCTAATTTAATTAAAATTTTTTTCAGAGCATGTAGTGTATATAATATCAATTGTCCAAATTCTGTGGTAACTTTATCTAGGTCTAGTTTATGTTTAGTCTTTTCTTAAAGTTTCATGTGTGTTTATGAAGAATATTTATTCACGATTTGTCAAGTGGACAATTTTATATAATATATGTATATATGTGTATATATGTATATATACACCCTTATTAAGTCAAACATTAATTATAATTTTTAAATCTGTAATTCGTCTAATTTTTGGATTACTTAACCTAAAATTATTAAAATACATATGTTATATTTCTGCCTATAATGATGTCTGTACCCTTTTTTCTCTGTAGTTTTGTCTGTTGACCTTCTGAAAGCATCTCTGACACTAGATTAACCCTCGGGGAAACACTGCATTTTGCATTTGTTCACTCCCCCTACACTCTTATAAGGTTTAAGCTCACTTTTCTATTTTTCTTTCATGAAGGAAACTGGGAGTGGTCATGACAAGAGCTTTCTTTCACTTATGGCAGTTTAGAGTGACAGATTGAATTACTGGTCCCAATTCTCTGCTTTGGAGAATGGCCTCACGATAGGCAGAGTGCACTTGCACACTCCTTGACTTTAGGCTTGTCCAAGTGACTTGCATTGGTCAGTAGGGTAGTAGTAGATTTGATGCAAATGGAGGTTTGAATGGTACTTGTGTGGATCTTGCCCTCTTAAGCTCCAACAATCTGCCATGAAACGAGTATATCCCAGGCAGCCACTGACATTCAGCCTAGCGCCCAGAATGAGACACATGTCACAGACCAGATGCTGTGAGCACTAGCTGGTCCAAGAAGGATGAGAGGTACATGAAATGAAATTGAACCTTAACTTCAGCATGGATCCTAGAACCCAGAACCTGGATAGAGTTCAGTCTTCCCTGGCCAAGTGAAGTCAATTCATGAATCAATGAGATGAGAATAAATAATTGTTATCTGAAGCCACCGAAATTGGGTGGTTTGTTACATATTGCAGTTGTGCCTATACCTGGCTAATATGCCCAGCAAATCATTAAAATATGTTTTATTTAATGTGTAGATACTTAAGCAAAGAAGGAGTCTTCACAATATCTACTAGAAACAGAAAAACAATTTTCCATTACTTGATCCTACTTCCTACAATGATGTATGCTTCTTCATCCAAAAGAGTTAGTTGAAAAGCCTTAACCTACATATCAAGTTATGTAACAAAATTATATAACTTAGTAATTTATATAATCACATATATATCAAACTGCGAGTAACACAGGGCATGGCTGCAGTGCATTTCTGGTATCAACCACTAAGCAGCCCAGCCTGACCAGGTGTTAGATGCTGTCTGGGGACTTCTTAACAACAATTACCCTACTTGCTTAGATAGGACAGAGTGAATTGTGATTGCTCTAGGTCAGTTTTAGTAATTCAACTACACCTGCTGGAGACTGACTTGGAAATAGACAGACACATGATCTACCTCTTGTCCATGATGTAATAACTATCATTTACTGAGCATTTACCATGTGCCAGGCACTGTGCTAAAGATATTTCATGGATTAACCCAATCTCCAAAGCAACTTAAGAGACTCGCACTAATCTTATCCCATTGGGATAAGTTAAATGGCAGGGATAAGATATAGACCTAGGCGATTTTCAGGGTCTGCACTAGTCACCATGCCTCTCCTTTGCCACATCTATTCATTCTTTCACCCAACCAGCAGACTGACATCCTTGGAGATTCGGCGTGCCATGGTCTGTATAGGCGGAATGGAGGAGAATAAGAACACAAGGTGACCCCTCTTCCTGAGATTTGCACTTTAGTCAGGGGAAAAAACATGTTAACAAGTAAGCGGGTTGTGTGCATGTGTGTGTATAATATAAAACTGGAAGAGAGAGAGTCTGGGGTGATGAGTTTGGAGTTTATTTTAAATAGGATTATCTGGAAAGACTTCTCTGAGTAGATGCCCTTTGAGAAAAGAGTAGATTCCACTGAGGGAGTGACAATGGGGAAGAACAAATCTGACTCCACACTGGATCTGTTTCTTTAACCTTTGTATTCTATTGCTTTCGCTACAAGTTAGTCACTAAAGGGATGTTGCCTTCAGCTTAAAGTAAACATATGGCCCATCTCCAGGACATTGCCTCCTATACCTGAGTGTTAAGCTAAAATCCTTTGTTTAGCTCACTGGAAACACCCTGACCAGGCGCAACTGTGAATAACCGCAGGAAAGAAGAAATTAACACTTCCCCTCCAGAGTCTGGGTGGAACCAGGATAAGTTTGCAACAACGTGTTGCCTTTTTTACTTTACCTCCTCACCTCCCCCTCTTTGCTCTATAAAAGAAACTAGCATCCAAACCCAGGCAAGATGGGTCTTTGGGACACCAGTCCACCATCTTCTTGGTCTGCTGGCTTTCCTAATCAAGTCGCTACTTCTTGCTCCACAAGTCATCTCTTGACTTATTGGCCTGTGGTGCAGAGGGCAGTACGAGCTTGGACTCAGTAACAGTGTCAAGATCTTGAGGAAGAGCATTTTATTTATTTATTTATTTTGGCCCTGCTGTGCAGCATGTGGGGTCTTAGTTCCGTGACCAGGGATCGAACTCCCACCCCCTGCAGTGGAAGCACAGAATCCTAACCACTGGACCACCAGGGAAGTCCCGGAAGATCATTTTAGAGATACTCTGTTGTACTGTTTGATTCCTAGCATCAGATGATATTCATAACTATAGAGATTTTTGAAACTTTATTGCCCAGACTACTATACATATTCTGCTTTGCTGTAATTTTGATGCAACTAGCTGTTGCACACAGTTCTTCTTAAGGCACTGCCAATTCTTGTCATATCAGTGACTGCTGGACGGGATTTTGCAAGCCTCTGTGCCTCTCAACAGGGAAAAGACCACCTTCCTGTCTGAGGCATAACTCAAACACTCTGCTACTTTAATTTTAAATGTGAAGTCAATGCCAGAAAAAACAATACACACAAACTTTACTTAAAATTCCAGATGCTCTGCTAAACAATCTTCTTTAATTATCTCACTGCTCACAACCACCCTGTGATGTGTCTGCTATGAAAACTCTTGAGATTTGGCTATTTCCTCTCACTATTGGACTGGTCATACAGCAGTCATTAAAAGTCATCTCCTTCTTACTAGCTTTTTTATTTCACTGTTCACAACTGCTCCCCATGGATTTTAGGGTTGGCTGCTGATACACCTGTTATGGATGTATTATAGAATGTAAAAGTAAAACTGAGACCGGCTTGAGAGAGATTTTGGTTTGGGAGAACAGGATTTTGACGAAATTAGTACTTATCCCCATCACTCCTAGGGTAGATGGATAGAAAATGTCTGTACAGAGGAGTTTGTCCATTGATGTTGCCAAACCTACAGAGAATGCAGTGGTAGCATGAAGGAGGCCCAGATAAGCATAGCTTTCCAGTTCTTTCTACTAAACATGATGCTTAGAAAGAGGCTTCCTTCCTGGGAAATATCCTGTCCTGTGGTGCTGACATGTTCCAGAGGATTAAACTCAGGCATAAATGTCAGCATTATGTTTCCATGTGGACTATCTTCTACGTGAAAAACGCATTTTTTAAAAATATTTCCTTAAGACCATAAAATTTTCTTCAACTTTCTTTACTTTCTGCTAGTTACAGTTTCAGTCAGTTTTGTGGCATCACATTTTGTTGTTATCCCTCCTAAAAATTGTTTTAAAATATTTCTTTTTTATCCATCTTTGTATTTTGGGGGGATTTTTTTAAATCACCATCATCATCATATTTTTAAGTGGCCACAAAATTAACATATAGTTCTTATACCTCATAAATTATAGTATCTCCTTTTGTCCAGTGTTGCAGGGTTGTCATGCTATTCTTTCTACGTTTAAGTTAAAATAGAGACCCAGTTTCACTGCCTTTATCTGATCAGCCTTGATAGCTCACAGTAATGGCCAATGATAGAGGTTAAGTTTAAGATAATGATTAAGTTTAAGATTTTGATAAATTTGTAAAGGCTTAATTCAGTTTCACATAGTGTTAAGAGAGCATCACACTTGGACTCACATGACCTGTATTCAAAATGCTTGTGCAGTCTGCAACATAGGATGAGTGCTTTTTTATTCTCCAGGCTTCAATTTTCTCATTTGTGAAATGAATCTCTGGCTTCTCTTTCCGCACCACTAACTCAGTGGCCAGCTTTCCCTCAAAATAATGCTGCTTCACTCAGTGACTCAATTGTCCTGTAAAAATCACACCAACCTCCTTTCAAAAATTATTTGAGGACATCATTGAAGAGTCCATGAGAAACCAGTAACACTGATTGTCTTGAAGGAGAGGAACAGCAAGGCTGGGAGACAAGAGGAGAAATGAGATTTTTCATTGCACCCTATAAACCTCATGACTTTTGTCCATATAGACTTACTACCTGTTATCACAAGGAAACAAACAAAAAGCAAAATTATAAATAGGAGAAGTGACCTGCGGGGGAAAAAGCAGTCTGCTCTGTTCGGTTCTATGGTTACGGTGACTCAAAACAACACTTTACTGAAGTTGTAAGGGTAGAAAAAATATCATTAGAATTTTCTTCTGTCTTTACTATTCTACCAATAGGAAGAAGACCTAATGAGCAACAAAACAGCCAGAAGAAAGACTGAAAAATATGAATAACGTATTAAGCCTCTCAGCATTGGAATTCTTGCATTTATTCAATATTTGTTTGGTGTATATATTTCAGTGAGAACACTGACAAATCTAGAGCTAACACTTGAGATCCTAACAGTCTTACCACACACACCCTAGGAAGATGTTCCGCAAAATATTTACTCCCATCTTACCATAGGCCCCAAACATTAACTGAGTAGTTACTATATGCCAGGCATGATGCTACCCTCCGTGGGTAAAGACATGTACTCATTTATTTTTACAAAGATTTAAGGCAGAAAATGAGAGACCTTGTTTCCAGTTCTTTGGGAAACAGGATCCAATTCAACACTAATTTTTTGTAATCGCTTTGAGTCAATAGACACATTTTAAACCCTCTTGTACATTTTTGACAAATAATCATGAATTTTTTTTTGAAAGTATTCCGGAGGAAAGTTGTGTTTGAACACCTGTTCAGTGGAATTAACAGATTGTAATATAGAGTGAATGGTATCTATTCTGGCCATTGCTTATTCTGCCACATAGACATGGAAACATTTTATTTTGTTAAGGATAATTAATCTGTACTAATACTTCTCAGAGAAGTGAATACATAAGAATCATATTTTAAAATGTACTTTAATTTTGGAAAAATATCCTTTGCTATGTACTGTTAAACATGTTTATGTCAACATAAATAGTACAAAAGTTACAACCATGACTTATATTCCATGAATATTCCTTAACTACCTGCACTGAGATTCAAAACTGAAAAATAAAAAAAGCACCTCATTATACCATAAATTGAACTCCATGGTCTCTACCCAGACCCTCTGCAATCTCAAAACCTCTCAGTGATTTCTGAAAATCGCCCCACTTTGGGAAGAGAAAAAAAGTCTTGGCATTTAATTCAGGACCAGACAAGATAAAGAGAAGTGAGCCATTTAGCTTTTGAATGATGGATGATCATGGGTTTACGTTTTAGATAAGATTTCTAAGAGAATGACTTAAATATAGGTTTTTACTGGGAAAATCTTAATGAATTCTCACTCTTCTTTTTCCCCTTGACTGATATTCCTGCCCAGCTGGAGACTCTCAATTTAATGAGGTGATACTCTATTTCTGAGCAGCAGGTCCTGCTTTGAAACAGTCCTGTTCTCTTCTGAAAACTCGAAGATGCTTTCATGCAAGGACTACCGATTAAGAAATTAGTCCTTCAAATGAAGAAAAGAAAAGTTCCATAAGGGGCTTAGCATTGAGAAAGTTTAATTTTTAAAGAAAAAATCCTCCCCTTCCCTAATCTTCCTGGATGCTCTGACTTTGAAGGTATTTCCATTAACAGTAACCATAGTTCTATGCTTTATTTTCAGTCATCATCTTATATTTCTGAATCTGTAATTTGCATTTCATAGAGATAACAGGCGAAAGGGCATTTCTGACCTTCTGAATAATTAATCATAACTTTCTAGCAGTGCATTCCAAAAAGCCAGGAGGGAATAAGTATTTACAATAAAAGCTGAAGAGTAAGGATGTGACTTACTGAGTTATCTCAGTTATTCAGACACATACATGGACCACCTGAACTTAGAAATTTACCTAACCTAACCTTAACCCTCCTAACCCTACCCCTAGCCCCCAATCCCATGGTTTTGAGCTTAAATTATAGATGTCTTTTGTATCTGTTTGACAGAGGGATGGTTTAAGTGTCCTTTAAAATGCTTTTTATAGTATAATAGTTTATTGGTCAAGAATTAATGACTGATTCTAAGAATGACCTCAACGAAAATTAGCATGAGTCTATTCAAGTTCTATTCTACTCTCGTACTTTCCACTATAATTATTTTCAGACTCTAGAAAAAATTTATTATCTGCTATTTATTTTTGAAACATCTACAAGAGTAAATGGTAGATCTTAAATGTATTATACGTATAGAAGATTTAATTACAATTTAACCGTTAAACATTCTTTAAAAATCTTTGTTGAACTGTTGCCACTCCTCCTCTCTCAATGTAAGGGCAATACAAATTAAAATTAAGAGCTTAATTCTCCTGATTAAAAATAAAGAATTTACTTAGGAAAACATGTGCCTGTAAGTTCGTTCTTTTTTTTTTTTTTTTTTTTTTTTATTGTGGTACGTGGGCCTCTCACTGTCGTGGCCTCTCCCGTTGCGGGGCACAGGCTCCGGATGCACAGGCTCTAGAGGCCATGGCTCACGGGCCCAGCCGCTCCACGGCATGTGGGATCCTCCTGGACCGGGACACGAACCCGTGTCCCCTGCATTGGCAGGCGGACTCTCAACCACTGTGCCACCAGGGAAGCCTTGTGCCTGTAAGTTCTTTCTGTCTCTGAAATGTATGTAAATCTTTTTACAAGCTAAATAGGCCTCTTGACAACTTTACAACCCTAGAATATCTTTCTCCAGGCCCTGGGAACCGTCTCCTTGAAATAAAATCATCTAGGAAGATATGTTCCTATCTCCCAGTTTCAGGCAAGGGTAGGAACCTAACTTTGGTGGGCACCTGACTCCAAGTTGCAAAACTGCTTCTGTCATAAAGATATGAGGAGTTTATTTTCCTTTGGATAAAGCCAATTAACTAACAAATGGTAACCTCCATTAACAAGTGTATTTAGGATGAACTATGTGTGACAAATAGAACTGTCAACTTAAGGACAAGTTATTGATTATTGAGGACGTAGGAAAGAATTTTCTCTCCCCTTCAAAGGTTCCTTTGGCTGGTCTAATTATCAAATCGACCTGAGACAGATTAACAGGAAAAAAGTAAAATTTAATTTTGTATGTATGTGAACCTCACATATCTAAGAGGTTCAAAGACCTCCACATACATGAGAGGTTTATTTAAAGACAGGTAGGTGGGCTTCCCTGGTGGCGCAGTGGTTGAGAGTCCGCTTGCTGATTCAGGGGACATGGGTTTGTGCCCCGGTCCGGGAGGATCCCGCATGCCGCGGAGCGGCTGGGCCCGTCAGCCGTGGCCGCTGAGCCTGCGCGCCCGGAGCCAGAGGCCGCAAGAGTGAGAGGCCCGCGTACCGCAAAATAAATAAATAAAGACAGATAGGTAAAATGAGGTGTATATGCCATCCTAAGCTAAGGAATGAGATAGGGACCTGGGGTTTCTAAGGACAGGAGGGTAAGTCAGAGGATGATAAGAAGAAGAGTAGATGCTGGGTAATTAGATGTTTGCCCTGCCATACAGTGGGCCACTCAGATAAAGTTTATCAGTTTATCTCTGGTAGTAACTATTATGCTGGGAAGGACCCCCAATTTAAGTCCTTCTAGATAGTTAAAGGGAGGCAGAGTTTTCTCTTGAGCCTGGAGTGTCTCTATTGCCTTTGGCTCAACATAATCCACATGTCAAGGTGCCACACTTTGGGAAGCTCTTTCTGAAGCCCTTCAAGAACAAATATGTAATGGATTCTATGGGCGTTGTTATATAAAATGTGAGATTTTTTCTTTCTTTGAAGTCTGAGCAGATGGCCTGTGATGTACATCACATTCTGGTTTAATGCTAATTCAATAATAAGACTGTTTTCTTTCTCTATTACCTTTTTGAAGAGGTCTTCTGGGTTGGGAGAAGGTTTTGTTTTTAATTATATTTCCCCAACATCAACAATAATACTCCCCCCATTACTCTCTCCCCACATACAATTCACACAATTTCTACAGAAATAGCCTGTGACAAATCTGGGGACCAAGGGAGGCAGGAACTCAAGTACTGGATCTCTAAAATACCACAGTGATAACTTTTACTAAACCTTATGCTCATGTGACAGGGAAGAAGATAGTGACAATGGGTAAAAAGTGCATCGCTCACTGAGAACATGCACCTGTGGCCATCATTTATCGTGGAGATTACTGGACAGTGGTGGTGAGATTTGTCTCTTCTCTCGATTTCTGGGACACTAAAAGGAGTGTAGCTAGCCAGTGTCACAAAGAATGAGTTAAATATGTTTTTTATCTTATGTACCTCTTTTTCTTAAATTTATTTGCCTTTTTCTTCCATATAAACGTAATATTTCCACCTCTTCCCAATAATAATAGTAAAAGACAGAACAGAGAAGCCCAAACACATTTTTTTCCCCAACAGTTATTTTGCCAAATATGTCTCCTTTTGACATCCATTTCTTGTGAAATCCCAACTAAAGTATTTTGTGTACATCTTTGTGATCTTTAAGTGGAAATGACAATGTTCCCTGCTGTTAACCTGGGTGTGTTAGGATATGCGCAGCCAGGGTCTTTGTCTCACCGAAAATGGGAGAAAAATCTTACAAGTCATTGTTTTAGGAAGTGTTAGAAAAGCAAACACAGTCATTAAGCACAGTTAGTGACTATTTTCCTTTATTCTGTACATAATAGATTTGTTTTCTTTCTGTTTCTTTTCACAGGAGTCAATAGCCTTGATAATCCTTCTTTTGGGTTCAATTTCAAAGAAGTTGTGCCTGCTTTTAAACTTTCAAAGTCAGGCTTAATTATTCAAGCAGATGCTGACTGCTCTGTGAGACTGTCAGACAGAAACTACTTAAGGAAAAACCACTCACCCCATGGTGAGCTCAGTTCCTCCAGAGAAGAAAATTTCTGGAGAAATGTCTGGCACCAGTCGCTAACGTGCACTGTTAAAATACTACAAAAAAATCGTGTAGTTTTCTTAGGTTTAAGTTTCACATATCATCAATTCACAGATGAGGACTCTTCTATAATATGTGGTCAGGTAGTAACATTTACAATGAAATACTTTATCCAGAGAGTCCAATTATCTATCATTTGGCTTTTAAAATACCATGGTCATAATAAATCCTAGTGTTTATACTCCTCTAATAGTAAGGCTGTTGGAATTCTCCTACCTTCACAAAAGCCATCTGGTTCTGATTTTCCCAGAGAATTTCAATAGAAAAAGAAGTCTGAATACTATATCAGAGCAACCCTGCTTACACAAACTTTTGAGAGATGTAATCAAGGGCTTCCGACCCTTAAAAATAATATAAAAATGGTTACGTACCTATTCCAGCTCAAAAATAACTCCTCAGCAATGTTTCATGCTAATCTGTCCTTAACTTAATTTAGTGCTGTGATTTCACATTGCAATACATGTATCAGAGATTATTTCTGATAACATAATGAGGTTTAATTTAAACTTTGTAATTACAAGTTCAAAATTAGCTTTGTTGCCAGGGTCTTGACTGTGTTCTGTTCTAATGAAAAGATAAGGGGATAAAGTTCTGATATATCTGTCTCTAATTCTTCCAAGGGTCAGAACTAGTGCGGAGGAAACCCCAGTACATTTGGAGAACAGCATATCCCTGTGAATTCTGCTATCCATTCCACAGGTAACTAGGGACTTGGGTCCAGTGTCCTGTACTAGTCTGGGACTGAGGCTACAGATATTCCCTATCGATCTTTGACCTTGATATTCTAGTGAAGGACAGAGAAGCAGAGTGCTCTGGGAGCCCACAGGAGGGGTGCCTGGGAGGGGCTGCTCAGGGTGAGGGAGGGAAAAACATGTGACAAGAGGATACAGGGCACTTCAGCAAAGGGGAGCAGAGGTGGGGAGGCGTTGGGCAGCATTTTACACAGAGGGCACTTGGCACAGTTAGGAGGCCTCCTTAGAGGGAACAGGGGCTGCAAAGGGCTAGTGGCAGGTGATGGTGGGGGGAGAAGTAGGCAAAGGCCAGTCCAGACGAGCATATGTGACACTACAGACCTCTATCCCCAGATGATGAAGGTATGCTTTACTGGTCTCTTGTGAATACATTTATTAACATCAGTAATATGCCTGGTTTATAATTGATAATGAATAATAATAATATAATATTTTAAAAGCTTTGATCAGTTTTAAGCTACTATGTGTATAATATAAACATATATATACAGTTGGGTGTGAATGTGCAGGTCCACTTATACATGCATTTTTTCCAATAAATACATACTACAGTACTATACAATCCTTGGTTGGTTGAATTGTTAGATGCAGAATTGAAGATTATTGTACATTATATGTGGATTTTCCACTGTGCGTGAGTCGGCATCCCTAAGCCCCGTGTCGTTCAAGGGTCATCTGCAGTCTTAATCCTCCCAGCTAATATTAGTGCAAAGTCAGTTGACATATATGTTCTTATGATGCACACAGAAACATTGCAAACTGAATAGGCACAAATTTCTTTCTTTCTTTTTTTTGTTTTTACTTTTTGTTTTAGTCTTTTTAAAAAAATTTTGTTGGCGTATAGTTGATTTTCAATGGTGTGTTAGTTATAGGTGTACAGCAAAGTGAATGAGTTATACATACACATATATCCATTCTCTTTTAGATTCTTTTCCCATACAGGTCATTACAGAGTATTGAGTAGAGTTCCCTGTGCTATACAGTAGGTCCTTATTAGTTATCTATTTTATATATAGTAGTGTGTATATGTCAATCCCAGTCTCCCAATTTATCCCCTCCTCTTCCCCCCTGGTAACCATAATTTATTTTCAACCTCTGTGACTCTATTTGTGTTTTGTAAATAAGTTCATTTGTGTCATAGTTTAGATTCCACATATAAGTGATATCGTATGATATTTGTCTTTCTCTGTCTGACTTCACTTCACTTAGTATGATAATCTCTAGGTCCATCCACGCTACTGCAAATGGCATTATTTCGTTCTTTTTTATGGCTGAGTAACATTCCATTCTATATATGTCATTTCTTTCTTTTTGTATAAATCAGATGTAAGAAGCTTGCCATTTGTATATTTTAGAGATAAAACAAAACTCTGGGTTTTTTTGAAAAAGTATTTTCAAAGACTGGCTCATAATCAGTCATTTCATATGAGCGTTTTTGACTCCTCCCAGCTCCATTTTCTCACAACTACCGCTCTTTATTTAACAGTGCATCAAGCCAGACTTCAGTAAAATGCCGTGGAGTAGGTCTCTGAGTCTGACTTGTGCTTCTCTGGCAGCACCAGGCCTTACTCTAGGCAAGATGTGAGGGTTGAACCCACGTGGGCGTGGGATCATGCAGTGATGTCCAGCCCTGACGGCTCATTTGAATCAGCTGAGGGCCTTTTAATGTAGCGTCTTAAGCAAAAGAAAAAAAGTAAAGTGTTTTACTTTTTGAGAATGACATTCTGAGAACAGAAATATTGCAACATTGACAAACCAACTAGCAAATTTAGCCTCAAGCTCTACTATTTATCATTTCTGACCTATAGAATCAACTCTATTCCAGAAAACTGACAGGTGCAGGGCTTGACTTATGATTTACTTATGCCAAGACCTAAAAGAAACTTTTAAGACCCTAGAAACTAATAGCTCATATACTGACCTATAAGATATTGGATCAATGAAATTCAAAGTAAATTCACACTTGAGCTGCAAAACCACATTGTACTAAACAAAGTCATCTATCTCAATGTCTTGTTTAAAATATTTCATATCTTGTCATTAGACTGCATTTTAATAAGATGGCCTGAAATGATTTGGAGGCACAGAGATTTAGGAATAATTAAAAAAATAACCCCAAACCCTGTTCTTTCCAAAGCTTATTATAACCACTTTTTCTGATTGCTTAAAATAAGATCATCTCAGTCATGCCAGCTGTGAGTAAATTAATTAATTCATTTTAAGAATGAAAAAAAATATCTGGAAAATATAGCTACTACTGAGCAGATTGCTCTTTGTGCTTTTAAGAAATGGAAAAATAATGCATTGATAAATAACCACCATAGATAAATTTGTCTTGGCTTTATTAAAATGAGATTTCCCCCCAACATTAGTTATGTTTAATATTCTTAACTCTCAAGGTAAACAATGATAATAGTTTGGTATATATTCTTTCACACCTTTCTCTGTACTCCTACAGATGTATGCTAACATATATGGGTGTTTTTTAATAATTCCTATTTAAAAAAATTTATTTATTTATTTATTTTATTTTTGGCTGTGTTGGGTCTTCACTGCTGTGTGCGGGCTTTCTCTAGTTGCGGCGAGCAGGGGCTACTCTTCGTTGTGGTGCGCAGGCTTCTCATTGTGGTGGCTTCTCTTGTTGTGGAGCACAGGATCTAGGTGCACAGGCTTCAGTAGTTGTGGCACGCAGCCTCTGTAGTTGTGGCCTGCAGGCTGTAGAGCACAGGCTCAGTAGTTGTGGTGCACGGGCTTAGCTGCTCCGCCACATGTGGGATCTTCCCAGACCAGGGCTCGAACCCGTGTCCCTTGCATTGGCAGGCATATTCTTAACCACTACGCTACCAGAGAAGCCCTTAGATGGGCTTTTTTTATGGGCTTTTGTTTCCTATTTACAAAAACAGAATCTTAATTAACATATTATTACTTTTACTTTATTATTATTGCATACTATTACTTATTATTAGTCTGCAATCTGCTTTCTTTGAAATCAACTTTACCAAGGTATAGTTTACATACAATAAAGCACTCTCATTTTAAGTGTACAGTTCAATGAGGTTTGATATAAACTTATGTAACCATCATTATAGTCAACATATAGAACATTTTCATCACCTCAAAACATTCCTTTGTGCCCAAAGCATCTCCCACCCAACACCCTGACCCAAGCAAACACTGATATGATATACTTTTTGTTACTGTAGATTAGATTTGTCTTTTCTAGAGTTTCATGTACCTAGAATTACAAAGTATACATCCTTTTGTGTCTGCATTCTTTTGTTCAGCATGATGTTTTTGAGATTCATCCATGTTGTTGTGTATATCAGTAGTTTACTACTTTCTATTGCTAGGTAGTATTAGTTTATATGAATATACCACAATTGTTCTTATATTTCCCTGGTGATAAACATTGAGGTTATTTCCAGTTTGAGCTATTATGAGTGTATCTGCTGTGAATATTCTGGAACAAGTCTTTGTGAGAATGTATACATATTTTTTCTCTTGGGTAAGCACCTAGGAGTGGAATTTCTGGATCATATGGTAGGTATGTAAGAAAGTACCAGACTGTTTTCCAAAGTAGTTGTACCATTTTACCAGCAAGGAATGAGAGTTACAGTTTCTCCATATCCTTTCTCACCAACGCTTGGTATCAATACTGGGTTTTGTTTGTTTGTTTGTTTAACCATTTTAATGAATCTGTAGTGGTGTCTCTACAATGAGATTTTGTTTGAGTAACTGTTTGAAATTAAAGGGAAGAAGAATGATTTTGATTAAGATGTTAGAAATTAATGTATGATACTAACCTGTTAATCCTATAAATACTCTCCTCTTCTCTTGGAAGTAAGGGTGCAGAAAGACCAGTCATTATAATCCTTTATGGCCTCATGCAATTTCTTCACTAGAAGCTGGAGAGCCAGTTCAGATTCAAGTGCTAAAACAATATGCTTTTACTCTTCATTTGGGACTGTAACAATTAGGATACAGACAGTTGCAAGTAACATCAGTGGCTTAAACCTAAGGACACATTGATTACTTAACCTGAAGCAAAAGGCATGTTGTCCCTAGGGTATTAGTTTTCCCACAGTGGCAGGACTGTGACTGATGCTAAGCAACACCATGACTTTTTGGCTCTTCCCCCTCAGGGTTCCAAAAAGGCTGCAACAATTTTAGCATCATTTCTTATGTGACCACCTGTGTGGTAGGAAGTAGCATAGTTGGGCAGTATGAGATTCCTCTGACTGACTGGACTCTCAGTCCTTTCCAGAAGCCCCCAGCTGACTTCCCCACAGTTCCCATTAAAAGAGCCAGACCTGGAGGCCACTCCCACAATAGAATATAGGATGTGAGCCTCCCTGGCCTCTGTAGTTGGAGGTAGTTCAGGCAGGAGGGCATGGGAGGGCCTGGTGGCAGCCGTTCCTACCATGGGTGTTACAGAGACTTTTGGAAGGAAGCACATTCTAGAGAACAGTGAGACACACCACTATGGTGTGAATAAAAACAGTAGCTGGATTACCTGAACTGTTAAATTAAACATGCCTAATGAATCTTTCTGAGCTGCTCTGCTTCTAGCAAGCATATCTCTTCCTGTCAGTCATGTGAGGTCTTAAGTAATAGGGACTCCACATCTACACACCGACCTGGGTCAGAATATCCAGGGAAGGTTGCTGAAGGCATATCTCTGGGTTTGCAAACCCTGGATAACTGGATTGTTCAGCCCTGAATTTGGGTATCATTTGGAAGGAGAAAACTTTTAAATTCCTTCTTAGTAGGGAAACTTATTCTTAGCACCTTCACTTCCACCACCTTGTTTTAGGACTTCATTACCTCTTTCCTAAATAATTGTAATAGCCTCTTGACTGATTCCCCTCACCCATCCTTCCTGCCTTCAAGTTATATTGCAAAGATCTACCAAAATAACATAAGAGCAATGATTATCACATACCTTTAGTGACCTGCTCTGTCTACAAGATAAAATCAAATCTTCTTTTCTGGCATTGATCTTCTTTTCACATTTTGGCTCTAATATGCAATTTCAGCCCCATCTCTCATCATACTTCAGCCAAGCTGGGGTCCTCACTTTTCCCTTTCTGTCACCTGTGATTGCCCATCTGTTCCTTTGTTTATCCCATTTCTGTTTCCTGGAATAAAATTCACCATGTCTGTATGGAAAAGTCCTTCCTATTGCAAGTGGAAAGCTGCCATTTTTTCCATGTCCAACATACATTTTTCAGAGACCAACATCCAAATTTTTTAACTCTGCTCCAGCTATTCACAATTTGTGGGAAGATTGGTCAACGTGAGATGTCTACTCTGGGAACAGGTGGGTGTGGGACCCAAGACAGACTTGTGGACCCTTCCAGAAAGGTGCCTGTTAAACAGGTAGCACCAAACACAAATGGCATTCACCCATGATGTAATCACCCCAGAGGCAGCACCCTGATGAGAATCTCTGTTCATTTTCCTTTCAGAGCCCAGCCCTTGGAAGCCTCTAAGCTTACTGCCTTTCTGAGCATGGCTGTTCCACCCCCTTTCTCTGAGTTGCCTCACTCACTTCCTGTACCTCACTTTTTGTTATATTTCTTAGGCAGAGTAAATTGTGTTTCATGCAAGCAAAGGTTCTGGTCCCCTGTTTCAAAGACTGAGTCAATATCTCTGACAATATATTCTGAACAGACGTGCTTTCCTACTGTGCACAATTTTTCTTTGTGTGGTCACTTTTGCTTCCTTGTATAGCAGTTATCTGTGCAGGTTATTGACGTGTTCTGACGAGGATGTGATGTGAGTCTGTCAGAGACGGAAACCGCATCTCAGTCATTTCTGCACCTGGTCGCCATCATCAGCACTCTGGAGCTCTCTGTGGAAGGAATAATAAGGACAGCTTTTGCCAGGACTCTCTTGTGTTTTGATACATTGCCTCACAAGCTTGGTTATTTCCTGAATGTTCCATGTCTTGGCAAAATATGTGTATTAGGATGTCTCTGGCTGCTGTAACAAATTAACACAAATATAATGGCTTAAAACAACATATATCTGTCCCTTTCCAGTGATGGAAGCCAGACATCTGAAATCAGTGTCCCTGGGCTAACGTCAGTGTATCAACAGGGCTGGGTTCTTCTAGAGGTGCTGGGAAAGTGATTTCCTTGGCTTTTCCAGCTTCTGGTGGCCGCCTGCATTCTTTGTCTCACAGCCTCTTCCCCACAGCATTCCAACCTCTTGTCTCTGGCCAGGGATCGGCAGCCCAAGAATGAGGGACTGGCATTGGGCAGGTCCTTTCTTCTCTGTGGGGCTGTCATGGGCTGAACTGTGTCCCCCTCAAATTCACGTGTTGAAGTCCTAACCCCAGCACCTCAGAATGTGACTGTATTTGGAGACAGAGCCATTAAAGAGGCAATTAAGGTATAATGAAATGAGATCACTAGTGTGAACTCTAATTCAATATGAATGGTGTCCCCATAAGAAGAGGAGATTAGGACACATACACACACAGAAAGAAGATCAGGTTAGAACGCATCTATCCATAAGCTGAGGATAGCAATCTCAGGAGGAACCAACCCGGCCAACACCTTGATCGTGGACTTCCAGCCTCCAGAATTGTGAGGCTATAAATTTCTATTGTTTAAGCTACCCAGTTGCTGCTACTATGTTACAGCAGACCTAGTGATACAGACTGAATGTTTATGTCCCCCCAAAATTCATATGTTGAAGCCTAATTTCCAATATAAGGGGATTTGGGAGTGAGGCTTTGGAGGGTAATTAGGTGATGAATATTATTAGTGCCCTTATAAAAGAAACCCCAGAGAGTTCCCTTGCCTCTTCTGCAAAGCAAGGACACAGCAAAAAGACCACCCTCCCTGAAGTGGGAAGCTCTCACTGGGCACCAAGTACACTGGCGCCTTTATCGCAGACTTCCAGTCTTCCAATCTGTGAGAAACAGATTTCTGCTGTTTATAAGCCACCAGTCTATGGCATTTTGTTACAGCAGCCCAAATGCACTAAGACACCTCGCTAACTAATACAGGGGCATAGTGTGTCGAGCAGGGAAACTCAGTTGAAGCCTAGTAGCTCCATTGGCTGAACTGGAAAACATCTGAGAGATGAAGAGAGAAGGCTCAACTCAATGGCCACAGGGACACAAGGCTCTTTCCAGGGTCACACGAGGCCTTGGCTCAGGAACCCAAGAGTTTCCAGAACCTTGGTCAGGGTTGATTCACATTTGGTTTAGGCCCAGCCTGCAAGTGAAAGTCCCATAGCTTGTGGGTCTGTAAAGGCTTTGTGATGAGTAAGTTATGAAATACTTTTTTGTGTTGCTTTTGTGTATCTAGAAAATAATGGACAATGCTTGTGATGCAACACAAATAAAAAAGCACTGCTTAAAACTATATAATCTATATGAAATTAAATTAAAAATTTGTCCATATCGATGTAAAAGTATATTTTAAGTTCTCCTCAATTTCTCTTACAATTGTTCCTGGGGGGCTCAGGGGTGCTATGCATTTTCCAACAATTCTAGAAGAGTCTGCATTTTACCAAAGCACACAAAATTCAAAGCACTGTTTAAATATAAGTTTATAAATTTTAAAAAAGTTTAGTAGAGGTAACTGAGTGTTATCTAAATGTTAAGGAGGATATTATGAATCAAAAGAGCCTACATCTATGGAAAAGAAAATATCATTTGTTACCTATCAAGTCTCACCTCTTCATGTACTGTCAGGTCACATTCCTGGATTTTTTGTCAGGTTTTGATTTGTTCCTCATAAGTCATCTTTTTATCTTTTCATGAGTTCATTAGAAAGAGTATAAAACCATGATTCCTCAGGCACAATTTCCTCCAACAAAGTGGCTGGGGACAGTTTTAATAAAACATTCATTTCAGGTCAGTTTGCTGTTCATGGTGCAGTCAGCTGGTCTGGGAACCGATGCTTCTTTTTGGTGTTATTGACATTAGGACAGGAAGCACTAAGCAAAGTCTGAATGTATGTCCTGATCTGGAAATATCTTTAAAGACTTATTGGGCCAGATACCCTGAATGTTCCTATTTAAAATCATGCAATACAAATAAATACCCATTCCCTTGATGATACTGACAAACAGAAAATAAGCAACCTCTCAAGTTTTTCCTGAAATCGCCCTCAACTTCTCTGGACCTTGCTCATAGGGTTCTTAACAGTAAATGACTTAAGCAAACATGCCGAATATCTCATCTTATTTTTCTCATTATCCTACCCTCCTGTCTGTCAGAGGGAACAGGACTGGTAAGCTTGCCAGTCACTGTGAATAAAATAATGGAACAAAGAAAAATGTTCTGGGGCTCCCCTGGTGGCGCAGTGGTTGAGAGTCCACCTGCCGATGCAGGGGACACGGGTTTGTGTCCCGGTTCAGGAAGATCCCACATGCCGCAGAGTGGCTGGGCCCGTGAGCCATGGCCGCTGAGCCTGCGCATCCGGAGCCTGTGCTCTGCAACGGGAGAGGTCACAACAGTGAGAGGCCCGCATACCGCAAAAAAAAAAAAAAAGAAAAATGTTCTGGGTAGTATTAGCTATAATTTTTTTCAGTGTGGGCCATATGCCAGACAGCAGCCTGGGCACTCTCATGCTTTGTTTTCACAATATTTCAGCAAAGCTAGTATGAACTGATCCATTTTACAGAAGGAGCAGGATAAAATAATTGTCAAGGCACTTTCTGAGTCAACATGCCTTCCCTATATGGCACTGAATCTAACTGAGGATGGGGTGCTGAGGAACTGGGTCTTGTGGATATTGCGCCACCATGATTGAATTGTATGTAAATATGTGTTTAATTAACCATCTTTCCACTAGACTTGAGTTTCACAAAGGCAGGGATGGTGAATGACTTTTGGGAATGTATTCCCAAAATATGGTAAGAGTTCTGGGACTTAAGGGAGGTTCAAGCCATATTTAAGAACGAATGAGTGTATTGGGTTTTCAGTGCTCCTAACATCTCTACTGAGAAGACTACCTCGAATAGCAACCTCTACTATGGAGTGAACCCACCATCTGCTTACTCTTCATCCTGCACCAGTTTACTCTTATTTACCAGATTCCACTCACAGTTGCTGGCTCTGTCTCCTTTACTGTGAGGGACCTGCCCTCCCATCTTGGCTTAACAGTTGCTGTAACATTTGGGAAAGAGGAAGGTTTGTCTCTCATCTGCTTTCAGGCCACCCACTTGTCTGCGGTTCCTTGAGTATCTGTATAATGACTGACCCCCACGTTCTTTAAAGGCTGTGGGTCACCAGCTTCGCACTGGATTGTGCAATCTTCAGACCTCAATTTCCCTCATGTGATGCTGATCTCTTGAAAACAGACACCGAGAGTCCTTGATGTTCCAGGTGGACACACATCAGCTCACACGAGCTCTTCCTGCCCAAAGGAGTAGCAGGTGTGGCCCATTTGGGGTTCAGTGTCCAGAGGGTCATTGGTGGGTAAAACATGTGTTATCTATGGACAAACTTGGATAGAGCAAGAGAACTGACCATGGAGAGAAAGAGAAGCCTCTCCCTAAGATTCCCATAATGAGCAGGGGGGCCCACCCTCACAAGGTGAGAATTCACCAGGAGACAGATCAGCTTCTTCTCTTACTGCTTCTCCACATTCATAACCTACTCCATGGACCTCCTGGGAAAATACCACCACCTCCACCCTCAAAACCAGTGTCATGTGCCTGTCTATGACAGCAAGCAATGCAACCTTACACTTACACCAGGATTCAGATTTAAACTTGTTTACTACCTTTTATTGATCTTTCAGTGGAGAAAGTGTGCTTCTACCAGCCATCTTTGCTAACGGTACTGGAAAATAGAGAATGATTTGTAAGGTTACAGAGAATAAATCTTGCTAAAAGTGATCGTAACTTTCATTTTAGACACAGAAAAATGTGAAATAAACCCAATGGCTAGTATTGGATTTATTTTCCTGAGTTCTGTTATATATAAGCGTTAAATCTTTGTGTAAGCCATTTGCATACAAACGCTGGACGTGCCCACAGTGGGATGCAAACTTGGTGACACAGTTACACTGGAAGAAGCCTAAGTGACTGAATTACATAATTATACCATTTGCAGTGATAGCATTTGACTCTTCTCATTGGAAAAAAATGTATTGGTACCATTTTTGCATTTTTCCGTTGAATATTCTTCAGGGGTTACATTTTTTTCTTTGTGGTTTTGGGCTTGTTGAGAACTCCTCACCTCCTGCATATGTAGCTATAAAAGGACTTGTGTGTCCCTTGTGGCTTATTAAGGTCAAGATGCTATTAGGTATAGCCTGGTCATTTAAGGTTTTAATTTCCATGCCCATTTTCTCAAGTGCTCCTGTAGTTTGGCATTCTTAAGCAACTAGGCTAATGAGGTCCTTTACCCTTGGAGATCACTTTTTTTGAAAGGAGAAATTCTCTCACCTCTATTGGGTTTCATCTTCTCAGTCAACTTTCACATCAAGGTAGGAATCACAGTGCTGTAGCGAGACCAGCCTCTTCCAGGTCTAGATTGAGCATGAAAGCAACCTATGAAGCTTTCTCTTGTTTTGTTTCTGTGTTTCTTCAAAGCTGTTCTGTCACCTGTATATTCTGATTAAGCAGTTCAAGCTCCCCTTGCATCTTTGCAGTGGGGTCCTGACATCAGGGCAGCCTTCAGGAGCCCATGCTCAGAAGGATCCCGGGAGTGGTGCAGTGCTCTGCCATTGTTGGCTTGAGTCTTAATTTTTAAAGAAAGGGCTCTGCATTTTCATTTTGCACTGGAACCCACAAATTCTGTAGCTGGTTCTGCCTAGAGTCGAGACCTAGGTAACCTCCTGAAGCAGGCTTAGCATTAGTCCCAATCACTTCTTCCACCTTGACTTTGTAGGAATCTCCAAGTTTCTCCATGGCATCCTCTTTGGGATTCATGTCTCACCTTCTTGAAATTTCTGCCTTCTTTGGGGGTCAGTGAGCTGGGAGGATAGTACTCAATTATCTCAGGAATAGCTTACTGGCTAATGCGTTACCCAGCCCAGCCGTGTGACATTTTACATGGGAAGAGTGGTGACTAATGATGACCAATTCTGGAATTTCAGATGTCCCACATGAATTGTGTGATACTTTCTTCTAGAGGGAAATGTGTTCACCCCTAGTGGTAACTGCCAAGGACACTTTTCAAGTACCTACCCTGTGTAAATGCTGGTCCCTTACTGTATTTATTCTCTCCTTATCTCTCCCTCCCACTTCCACGCTCCATCCAAGGGACATGCTTAGTGAGCGTCTGGACTATTTTAAATAAATGAAATGCTCTGTGTCCAGACTATTCTGCAGAGAGGAGAAAGGGGTCAAGAACTGCAAATCTGAGGGAGAATTAAGAAAATAGCTCTGACTTCTCAAGGTGCTGGCACCTGCTCATCTCCCCTTTACAAACCCTCCCTGTTCTGTGTCCTAGTTTCTCTTTCCCTGTTATCACCCTCTGTCTCTCCTTCCTCTCAGCTACTCTCTCCAGGATCCCTTCTGCGGAATCACTGTTTGGGTACAAAGTTGTCTTTCTTTTCTTTAGTGGGAGGAGGAAGTGCCTATTCTCCATCTTCGTCCATCTGCAAATGTGGCCTTGGGTGTCTCCCTGAGATGCTTGGTTAGAATCTCTCACCTTCTGGGGATGCTCCCTATAAAAACACTCATGTATACTTTGGGACACCTTTGCCTGAGAACTCCCATCTGGGGCTAAAAATTAATTTAAATCTGCTTCTTATAATATATCCATGTGGCTGTCGTATCTTCGTCAAGACATATTTTCCTTTTTGTAACACAGGCCTTCTGAAAGTGTCCACTTTCTCCCCTGGTTTCTAGTTATGACCTACTTATATTAACCCAGCAGGAAGCATCCCCTAATCTGGATTATGTTGGTGTTTATTAAAGGAAATTTTAACCAAATAATATGCATTTTTGCAGTTTCATATTATAGTATTCAAAGTTGAAACATGCTACCTTCCTGCTATCACATTTAAATATGGAGCAGGGAATGGACATCTCCCAAAGAAACTCCATGTTCTTTCTTTGATGTTTAAAATTCTATAAATATCTCATATTGTCTACTTTCTGAAAAAAGTCTGCCTCAGCTCCAGTAATGAGCTCTTCATTTATAGTGATTAATTTTTAATGTTAAAGATTAGTGTAAGAACCTGTTTAAACATTTGCCAGGAGCTAAAAAATTAATTTAAAATAATTGATTTGAAAGCCTGTAGAGACATTCGTTTCAAGGTCAGATTCCCTGGCGAACATTCAGCCACTTCTGTGAAGATCTGGATGGCCCTGGAAAAGTAGAGTCAATCATCACAGTGAGGTGTGCTTTAAAGGGCACTTAAAACCTGCACCCAGAAGTCCATTTCACTGGGCTGCTGTGGAGATTCCTGCTGTCTTATCTTATCCCCACAGTTATTCCCATAGTTACCTGGCTAACTATGCTTTACCTATGCAATGCAGTTTTTTTTTAAAGAGTGAGATATAGCTATACAGCCAAGATACATAACTACTTTAAAAAGAAAAATGCAGAAGTGTGTGGAGTTTGATTATTGTTTTAGTAGCAGTTTTTGCATAACATATTTTTTCTGGAAGGAGACATTGGAAACGTAGTAGTGGTTAATATTACAAAGAGATTGAACTTTGTGGTTTTATTTTATTAATTATAAATTTTTGAACTGTTTGAACTTGTAATCATTAGCACAAGTAACATTTTTATTAACATCAATATGGTGTGTATTCATACAGGCATAGCTTATGCAGAAATACCCCAACATCTCAAGGGCTTCACATCTCAAAAGATTATTTCTCACTCCATGTGGATTGGCAAGAGGTCTTGGCCCTCATGGTGGAGGTCCTGCCATCTGGACCACATGGCCAGATGGAAGAGGGAGAGAGGCTGGATTGGAATCAGCACAAGCTCTCCAACCAGGAAGCAGTAAGGAGGCATGACACTCCTACTCAAGTTCTGTTCCCTGGTACTAGTTTCAATACCCTACCCAACTGCAAGGAAGGTTGAGAATTATAAACATCCTTTAAATAATTCCCAACCTTAGGGGACATTACTGTGTTAGGCAGATAGATATTGTTTCTGAGACTACAACAGATGACATAAAAATGTTTCTTGGGAGCGCCTCTGATAACTGGCATTTTGCTGTTACTACAATGTAATGGTTTCATGTGCTATGTCCTATTTACCATTTCAGTGAGGATACTTCCATTTCAGGTGTGGCTCTGGCAATATGGCTGCCAGATCTCTTATATCATGTCCTCGTGCAACTACATTAAATGGTATGAAGAGAAATTTTTTTACTTACTAGTTTCTCTTAGTCAGCATATTAATAAGGGTTAGGTTCAGCTGCATGGCTCCAAAAGCTAAATTTTGCAGTGGTTCAAATACACGAGATGAAATATTATCAAGTTGATGGAAGCAGGGGTGTTCTTACACTTTTATAATTCTATCAAGTCCCAGGTTTCTTGCACTATTACACTCTGACAACCCTAGGGTTTGCCTTGTACACCATGGTACATGGTGGCCACAGGAGGCTCAGTAGTTACACCTGCTTCATACAAGCAGGGATAAGAAAAGAAAGTAATAAAAAGAGACAAAGTTCTATACATGCTGTCTTTTGAGGGAGATTCCCAGGAGCTTCCCCTGACTCTTTGCTTACTCACCATTTTCCAGAGCTCAGTGATATCATCCTACTTGATTGGGAGAACGTTGGTAACACTACAGAATACCGTACTGTTTTTGTAGGATGCTTAAAAATGCTTTCATCTTCTATGTTCAAATATGCACCTGGCCTTTAACTAGAGGATTGTTGGAGTGTTTGGTGACATTGATTCCAGAGTTTTGCCTCTGTGTTTCTGTGAGACTTCTAGCACTGATACTTATTAGCCACTTAGAAAATTTAGTGTGTGTCATTCTTCCCAGATGTTACTCTCCCAGTGGTTTCCACTGAATAGAACCTGGGCCTTTTAGAGGGCAATTGACTGAGATCGTAGTCAGAAATTGAACCTTGAAAAACTAATAATTAGTATCAGTTAGGATAAGCCAAGCTTATCAAAAGAGTTTACTGACTAATACCCCAAATATGGAGATAAATGAGCACAGGAGGAATGGTAGAAGTAGAAGGCCAAAATTTTGAGACCTCTAATAAAACAACAGTTAGGCAACCGACTGCCAGCCATGGCTGCTAATACAATAGCATCAGTGAACAGTTGATTGTTATCTGGGTGATGGGTATACTAGGCAGAAGCACTGAAACACACTAATTGTAACATCAGTAAGAGTGGCATAAAGAGAAACTATTTATCCTCTGATAATGATGCAACTGAGAAGCACTAATGGAACAGATTTTTGGCATCATTACCACCTGCACCATATGGACTGAAAATAGAGTGTTTTCCTAAAGGAGTACCCCCAAATCTACATCTTTCCAAAAGCATAGTTGGGTACGAATTGGGAGGAACTGCATGTTGTGTTGAACCAGAATATCTCTTCCATGTTTCTACTCACTGGGAGACAGACATTTCCCACTTTCTTCCCTGAGCATTCACCTTCATACCAATACAGCCAAGATGTAAATGATGAAATTAAAGAGAGGCAGTGACAGGTATAGACACAAACACGTTGGTACAAATCGTGAGAGAATGCAAACGCTAAACTTCTGCAATTGAAATTAACAGACAATAAAACTTTCTTCATCAAAAGACTCTAATTTAAAAATATGCCTAATTACATGTAAACCAGTTAAGGGATAGAGACAGAGAAGAGGAAAAGTTTCCTATGGTTGTAAAGGACGGGGTCTCCTTGGATTACTTAAATCAAGAGAGAGGGTTAGGAGATATGGTGGGCGGTTAGTGGTGGTGGCAGTCATCCTAAGAACATATGAGCCCATTAAAGGGGGAGGGGGAGGGATAAATGAGGAGTTGGGGATTATCAGATACACACACTATATAAAGTAGATAAACAACAAGGACCTACTGTATAGCACAGGGAACTATATTTAATATCTTGTAATAACCTATAATGGAAAAGAATCTGAAAAATATGTATATATAAATGTATAACTGAATCACTTTGCTATATACCTGAAACTAACCCAACATTGTAAATCAACTATAGTTAAATTAAAAAAAAAAGAATATATGAGAAATCAAGAAACCTTGGTCTTATGCTGAGACCTCTTGGAAACCCATAAAGTTGCATAAGCAGTTTCTCTGAAGCATTGGTCAGCTGTGCAGACAGGCTGCAGAGAGCTGGGAAATACAGTTCAGTATAACACAATCACCCCAGTGCCTTCCTAAAATCCTCTTACTCAAAATGAAACCCACATAGTTTGTAGTCTCTCAGGCCTCATCGCAACCCACTGGCATCCTCTTCACTCTGCAATAACTATGAGGATTTATCTGTGTTCATCAACTCACCCAGGGGCCCATCTTGCTCTTCCTTCTTCCTGGAAGACTCTCCTTCCAAGTCACGGTCTCTGGCCGCACACTCAGTCCCCATTTCATAGATCTCCTCCAAGAGGACTGTCCTGACCACTCTTGCTAAAGTCTCCTTTTCCCCAGTTTCTCACTGTTGTACCCTTAATTCTAGCACTGCTCTCATCTATGGTTACCAATGAAATTTTCTTTTCAATGGACCTGAATGAGTGTAATCTATAAGCGCAGACATTTCATAATCTGAAAGAAATGAATTTAAAAGGATGAGAAACATTGATTAAGGACCACAATTGCAGCCTGATTTTATGCTGTTGGTTATAGCATGACTGTGCTAATGAGGGTAAGGAGAACTTGTTATGCGCATTACAGCTGCTTTCTGTGAGTGGTAGCTGGCGAGATCACAGAAGTGTAAAGTGAAAAATGTGACCAGAAATAATAGTTCTGCAGTGACAAATTGAAAAAGGCCATAAGAGCTATTGCACCCCGTGAAGGTTGGATTTAATAAAAAGCCCACATGTGCACAGTAATAGTTTTTATGGTTAGACATTTATAGCTACTAAAATCGTTATCAAGTAATTTCCCACAGAAGACAGCTTTGTTTCTGTGAGTCTGAAATGCTCCCCAGACTCCATTTAAAATCACTGATTTTATTTTTGTAACACTTTTTTTTTAACTGTAATTTCAAATTTACAGAAAGATTTCAAGATTAGTACAAGGAACTTTCATATACCCTTGGCTCAAATTCAGGAATTGTTTGTTTTGCCCCATTTGCTTTCTCCTTCTCTCTCTCTCTCTCTCTCTCTCTCTCTCTCTCTCTGTGTCTGTCTGCCACACACACACATAAATATTTTTGTATCTCTTTTTCAGAACCATTTGAGAGCAATCTGGGGACATTCTATATTCCCTCACTAAACATTTTCTCTTGTTTCCTTGTCTAGTGAGGTGACCCAAACCTCATTCCTGAAGAGTCTGGATCATTAGCAGTCCTGCCTGAATTGGATTATTATAGTTTCCCATCAACTTTAATTACATACTTGAAAGTCCTAAAAGATGCCCTTGATGACTGCTTTCCAGACACACTCCTCCCTGCCTGCATTATGCGGTAGTCACCCACTTTTCCCTTCATAGTCAAGGTCATCACCACCACCAGCACAGTGACCGCCTTCTCTGCCTGTTGACCCAGAGGAATGAGATGCTCAAAGAGCCCAGGAGGCAGTGCTAACGTCCAGTTTGATGGGATCATCTGTCGTGCCCCCTTGTGAAAACATTCTTTCCTTTGGACTTAAGACCTCTAAACAGCAGAACCTAAAATCCTAGCCAGGCAGGCAAATAAACCACTGCTGAAGTCAAATTAAGGAGCACTTTTTTTCTATATAAGGTAGAGTGATGTATGTCAGGGTGTGCTGATATATAACAGTAATGGAATACTCAGAGCAATGAACCCAAAGAAGGCAGCTCTGAGTTGCAAAAAGCTACCTGTCAAGCAGTGATTAAAATTAGTGGCTGTCATTTGCAGACAGAGAAATCAATACTGATGACTGTAAGATTTGCCTTCCAGGCTGGAAACAAATGATACACAGCACTGCAGTGGGAGTCCCTACCAGGAGCTCCTTACACAGCAAAGAGCCCATGTATGGGGGCTTCTGTATTCTTTTTAATGCTCATGACCCAGAGGCAGTCTTTAGTCAATCTGGAAACCCAGCAAATAAACCATAGGGAATTTTTTAAAGACTAGAGTTCTCTTGTTTCTAATTTTTAATCCTTCCATTCATTTTTAATAGAAACCTGTGTTTCTACTTACCACATAAGTAGACAAAAATGATTGAAACTTCAGTAATAACAGTACTTTCTGAATGATTGTTTTACAAAATAAAATATTAGGAATATCACAGTGTATATGGGTAGTCCTGAGAAAGAGATGCAAAAGTTTATGTGATTTAGAAAATGTACCCAGAGGTCTTGAGAACTATTACTTTTAAATAGAATTTTTAATTTAGATAATTGTAGATTTACATGCAGTTGAAAGAAATAATACGAAAATATCCCATGAACCCTTGGCCCAGTTTCTCCCAATGGTAAACATCTTGTAAATGTGGTTGTGTAAATTATCACAACCAAGGTATTAACACTGATATAAATCACTGATCATATTCAGATTTCCTCAGTTTTATATGTACTTGTGTGTGGTATATGTGCAGGAGAATGTGCATTTTAGTTCTATATGATTTTAACACGAGTATAATGTGTGTATCAGTATCACAGTCAAGATTCTAAACAGTCCCATCATCATAAGGGTCTCTCATGTTGCCTTTAATAACCCCTCCACCATCATCCCTAACATATAATGATCAGTGATCTATCTTCTATTTCTAGAATTTTACCATTTCAAAAAAATATTACACACATGAAATCATGTGGTACGCAACATGTTGGTATGGGTATTTTTCATTCAGCACGATGTAGTCTATCCACAGTATTCTGACGCATACTACAACATGTATCAAACTTGAGGACAACATGTTGACTGAAATAAGCCAGTTACTGATAGACAAATAGTGTATAATTCCACTTAAATGAGGTCTCTACAGTAGTCAGGTTCACAGAAACAGAAAATAAAATGGTGGTGGCCAGGGGCTGGGGAGGGGAAATGGGCAGCTATGGTTTAATGGGTATAGTTTTCAGTTTTTCAGAAAAAAAAGTTCTGGAGATTGGTTGCACAACAATGTGAATATCCGTAATCCTACTCAACTGTACACTTAGAATTAGAATTGGTTAAGATGGTAAATTTTATGTTATGTGTTTTTTATCACAATTAAAAAATAATAAAAATTGTATAAAGACATATAAAGGACTAATACCTATCTTTCTCAAACTATTGCAAAAAATTGAAGAGGAGGCAACAATACCAAATTCATTCTATGAGGCCACCATTACCCTAATACCCAAACCAGGCAAAGACACTACAATCTGAAAAGGCTACATACTGTGTGTTTCCAGCTACACCCCTACATTAGAGCCTTCAAGTTGCGAACTTTCAAAGATGCGAACGTGCATTCCATCCACTTCAGGCGAGAGTGAAATTGCAGCTTGCCCTCCATCTCTTATTGCTGATGATCCTTCAGCTCTACCATCTCCCACCTCTTCTCCCTTCTCCAGTCAGTAACTCTTCCTGCCTGTTCACGCGATGCCAGACCCTGGATGCCAGCTGTTGTACTGCACTACTGTACTTTTTCAAGGTACTGTACTGAAAGATTAAACATGTTTTCTTTATTTTTTGTGTTTGTTTTTCTGTATTATTTGTGTGAAAAGTATTATAAACCTATTACAGTACAGTACTGTATAGCCAATTGTGTTAGTTGGGTACCTAGGCTAACTTTGTTGGACTTATGAACAAATTGGACTTACAAATTCACTCTTGGAATGGAACTCATTTGTACTGTATATGACATTCTAGAAAAGGCAAAACAAAAGAAACAGTAAAATTATCAGTGGTTGCCAGGGGTTGGGGGTATGGGGATGAGAGATGAATAGTCAGAGCACAGAGGATTTTTACGGAAGTGAAAATACTGTATCTGATACTCTCATAATGGGTACCTGTATGCATTTGTCCAAATCCATACAACGTACACCACCAAGAGTGAATCTTACTGTAAACTGTGGACTGTGGGTGATTATGATGTGTCAGTCGGTGTAGGTTCATCGGTTGTAACAAATGCTGCGGGCTGGGGGGGGGGGGGACGTTGATAGTGGGGGAGGTCAAGTGATGGAGGGGCAGGAGGAATATGGGGAACCTCTGTACCTTACTCTCAGTTTTGCTATGAACCTGAAAAAGCCCTAAAAAATAAAGTCTTCCAAAAATTATAGAATTCACAGACAAAGAAAAGACTCTAATGAGTTCAAGAGAACATGAGCTGATAGCAGTGGGGAGAAGGAAAAAAGGAGCATGAAGGCTTAAGAGACCAAAGGCAAAGGCACAAGAATGAAGGAGGAAGTGTGAGTTAGGAGACCAGTTAGGAGCAGAAGATGCACCTTTAACCCAGTTAATCTGTACAAATGCAGCGTTGACCTTCACTCAGGTTTTCTTTTACAGGCTTCCAGCAGGGGGCAGACTTCAGTCTCATTTCCATCCCCCTCTGTCTTCAGGTTCACAAAGCTTTCTCACATCTAAACGATCACAACTGTCTATTACAACCTTCTCAAGTTCTTTCAGAACCCAACTGTTAGGTCTCAAGGTCTTTTAGAACCCAACTAAAAAGTTGGGTCTTTTAGAACCCAACTATTATTGGCCTGATATAAATGGGAACGACTGTGCATTTGTCGGCAGCAACCTGTGGCTTATGCAGAAGTGAATACTGTGTATATCTATAAGGTGCTATTATCTCCTTGAGCACCAACAGCAGCCTCCTTGGCATGCCTAGAAGAATCGACAAGCACCCATGTCCATAGCTGACTTTGGAGGAGTTCTGAGCTATGCTCTGGGACTAAACAAAGACTCCTCTCTGCTTGTTGAAAAGGCCTGGTGAGCTGGATGAGCAACTCAGATCAAATAAAGTTGGGGAAAAAGAGCAACTCTGTAGAGAGGATGTCTCAGCAAGCTGACCACTTAAAAAGAAAAGTAAATACTGCACTGATGAATATTATGAAGAAAGGCTTTAGGTAAGCAGAACTATTCTCTTAAGAAAATAGCAATTAACACATATGAGATAGTTGCAGAAAAAAATTTAAAAGAAAGAAAAGATATTGATTTCTTCCTCTTCTGTAATAGTAATAGAATAAGAATAATGCCAAACCTCTAAATGATGATTTAGCAGTTTTACTGAAAGCTAAAGACGAAACAATTTCAAAATAAAAATGACAACAGGAATCCCTAAATACTATCTCCTTTTTAGCTAGGCTCCAGAATAAGGAAAAAACAGAGTAGCAAGAAAATGAAATCTTTATCATTAAGGCTGGTTTCATAGTCTCTGTAAACCCTGGAACCAATGAAAAGAAAAAAAAATCCAAAGAGGGAGTATTTAGTTATTTAATGAATAGCATATGATCTTTCTCCATGTCCCTTGAAAGGAAGAGGGTAAAACTTTATACCTTTCATCCCATAAATCAGTGGTTCCAGGATGTGGTTCCCAGTCCAACAGCATCATCACTTGGAACTTGTTCAAAATGCAAATTCTGTGCCTCTACCCCAGGCCTACTGATCCAGAAACTCAAGGGAGCATCTCATCAACATGTGTTAACAAGCCCCCAACTCTTTCTGATACACACTAAAGTTTGAGATCTACTGCCCTAAATCGTGTCCATATTCCATTTTTAAGCCTTTCTGAAGATTGTGTAAGATGGAAAATATCATATAACTGGACTCAATGCATTTATAATTCACACTTCCAGAGACTTACAACTTGGGAGTCGTACTGACACCTCCCTACTACAGGAATACTGGCATTTGAACAATGATGTCCTGGGAGAATTTTCCAGCAATGAAGAAAATGGGTGTGAAAAGTAAGAGGTAGTTTTATCACTCAAAATCATCCCATTGTCCAGAATCAAGACAATGTTCCAGGACTTTTCTCTGGGGATCATCCTCTTCCTGAGAAGTGGGACAGGAGAGAGATCATTATAATCAATACAGACTAAAGCAACATGAATTCAAAGAGGATCTTAGCGCTGTGGTTGACAGGTTTGTGATTGGAAAGTAGCTCACCAGATAATGTTCGTCGTGGTGATATTTTATATACATTTGTCTCCAGTATCCAAGGGGTTGGTTCCAGGACCCCTGCTGATACAAAAATCCCTGGGTGTTCAAGTCTCTTAATATAAAATACTAGTATTCAGCCCTCCATATTTGCTGGTTCTGCATCCAAGGACTCAACCAACCTCGGATGTATTTTCTGATTGATTGGCAGCTGCAAAACCTGCCAATAGGAGGGCTGGCTCTATTCACTACTTTCTTTCTTATTTATGACTTTTAATGATTTTCCCTTAATTTCCTGTGAGTGAAGAGTTTGATGATTCTGGGAGTCTTTCTCTCTCCCTGTTCCTCCCATAATGTTCCAATATATTTCAGTTTACTTGAAAAAAAATTTTTAAAGGCTTTAAAAAATGATACAAATGAACTTATATACAAAACAGAAATAGACCCACAGACATAGAAAACAAACTTATGGTTACCAAAGAGGAAGCGGGGGAGGGATAAATTAGGAATTTGAAATTAACATAGACACACTACTATATATAAAATAGATAAACAACAAGGACCTACCATATAATACAGGGAACTATACTCAGTATTCTGTAATAACCTATAAGGGAAAAGAATCTAAAGGGAAATAGAAATATATGTATGTATAATTGAATCACTTTGCTGTACACCTGAAACTAACACGACATTGTAAATCAACTATACTTCAATTTTAAAAAGGCTTATTTTTTGCACTTTGTGAGAGCAATTTAATATTTTTAAATTTAGATTTATTAATATTTAATATACCATAAAGCAGTCCTTCTAAAGTGTACAGTTCAGTGGATTTTATTATATTTAGAAAGTTGTGTAGGCATCATCACCAATTCTATAACTGGGAAATGCAGCAGTTTCCTTTTTTATTCCTGTGAAATATGTTGCTTCTCTTTAGTGTCCTCATGAGGAAGCTTCAGAGAGTGGAGTGAATTCAGGTGCATGTGATAGTACCTGTTGTAGACTCCCTGGAAGCAGTAAGTAAATCTGAAAAGCACAATAGCATCAACTAGATAATAGCTTGAGTTTTACAGTCAGCCCTCCATATTTAAAGGTTTCACATACAAGGATTCAATCAGCCACAGATCTAGATTATTTGGAAAAAATTTTCAGAAAGTTCCAAAGAGCAAAACTTGAATTTGCTGCATTTGGGCACCTGTTTACATAGCATTTACATTGTATTTACTACTATTGACATAGCATTTCCATTTATTAGGCATTATAAATAATCTAGAGATGATTTAAAGTATATGGGAGCATGTGTGCAAGTTATATCCAAATACTGCACCTTTTATAGAAGGGACTTGAGCATCGCAGATTTTGGTAACCATGGGCATCCTGGAACCAATTCCCTGCAGATACTAATGGACAAACTACTGTACTTTGCTTCTTAATTTCTGTAGTACTTGAACATAGAAATTCCAGATGATTACATAAATGGCATGATTTTCACTCGTCTTTTGGTATAGATCCTCAGGATTTAGAGAAATGCCAATCTTTTAAACTTCACAGAAACAAGAGTAAAAATGAAAGGATCTCCAAACTTTCCTCCTTTTCCCAGATGTTTGCTATTAACTAGTTCTTATCTACCAGGCAAGAAGGCTGGCAAGAATCAAGGGCACCTTGGAAGGGAACCGCTCTGAGGCCCAAGCATTAGGTCTGCAGCATGAGGGAGACCAGATGTATCTCTCTGCTGCCTGCACGCACTGCACCTCACATCCTTCTGGATCTGGGTCTTCCCCCTCTCTGAGTTAACATCTGTGATCCTACCAAGTCTCATGTGACCAAATTATGTCAGCTTTGATCCTGCATAATTGTTTGGAGCTCTCTTCTCTGAATCCAGATGACCAATCCTGCAAACATAGTCAAAATGTCTGAGCATTTCCCAATCCTCCTGGAGGCCATTCAGCCAGATACTGTCCAATACATCCACCTGGGAAACTGAAGCAGAGGGAGATCCATTTTGATGAAACACAGAGCAAGACAGTTTTGATATTAATATGAATGAACATAGAGAGATGTAAACCATGACAGAGTCTTCTGCTGTCTGGCCTCTGAGGCTTAAGTAAGAGCAACTACTTCACATTGTTTGATCAACACAGTAAGCCACAAGGTCACCCCAGACATGCAGAGGGCCGGGGTTTCTAAGGGGACACCAGGACGCTCAGCATCCAGTCCCTTATTCCAAAGCTGTGCCTGACTGCTGCTGTGCCGGTGCTACATGAGAACTGTGTTACCTGGGCCACGCTTCTCTCATGCAGGGGAGCGAGAAACCAAGGCCTGAAAATTTGCACAACTCAGAGACCCTGAGGCCACCCCACAGACCTAAGTCCTTTTATCTCAAATCAGAAGAGAATTTCAAAGGGTTGGGACTATAACAACACTGATTGTTGTTATCTGGTTGATAGGGATTAAGGAAGACATGCATTTAATGGTTTTCCAACTTGGTAAAAGAGTGAAGGTAGCATGTATTAGAGATAGCAAAATTAAATACATTTATCGAGAGCCTGAGAATCAGACACCATTAAATTACTCCCAAATTTACATTTTTTGAAACTTTTTGAAGATGCATTTTCCTATGTGATTTTTAAGAAGGGGGTCTTTTTCTAAGAACTAACTGAAAGTTATTTATTTGGCATCCAAGAATCATCATGAGTGTTCATTCATTTATTTATCCACTCATTTATTTATTCACAAATATAATAAATTTTACAGAGCTTCTACCATATTCTCTGCCCTGTGCTGGTTGGTGGGGAGATGGGGCAGCCATGGGCTACTTAGTGGGGAACCTCAACATTACTTCTAGAAAACGCAGGCAGATCCTAAATTTCCCTTAGATTTCTCCCCCCCCCCCAACCTTTTATTCCTGCTGATTGACCTCTCTACCCTAAATAATTGAGTTATTAATTATTGACACTCTGACAAAAGACGGATTCACATTTTCCCCTCCCAATCCAAGGAAATAATATTCAATATTGAAGCTCAATTTCATTTACATGGAGAAAAGATTTACTCAAGAAAGATATTTCCCTGAGCTCTAAATTTTTAGATAATTTTTTCAAACTCACAAGAAAGGAAAATATTATTTAAATACAATTTGGAAAATAGATATATCTTTATTAACATAATTCTAAAATCATCAAATTTCAGATGAAAACATTTCTAGTTTGAAAATTTAAGGATATAAGCCCAAGCTATAATGGATTTAAATATAAAAGTGTAGAGGTGGCACTGTTAGAGATTTTCTTCACAAGTGGATATGATGGATTTTGTAGTGCAAGAGAGCTCCTGAACGTCTGCGACGCTGAATCATATTTTAACCTTTAGCTTTATGACAGAAGAAAACATTAACTGTAATCTTACTCACATTGCTTTTGCAGGTTTCAGAGTTTCTCATAAAATCCTGGAATCTTCAATCAACACTCTGAAGCACAATTGTCCTATTCAGGCTTAGTCTTGTGCTTCAGCTGCTTCTGAGATAGGACCCTGGGAGGTGCTAATAGTGACAGGCTTTTAATCTGTCTTTTTTAATAGTCACATTTTTTATAAGGTCCCTGATGCTGCAGCACTTACTGGAATAGCATTTTGAAGTTTGAATATGGTGTTGTATTTAGTCTGAATATGTGAGGACCCCAAAGGCATAATGAGGTACAATTAACTCTCTCTCCATTCAGACAATGCATCCAACCCTATTAAGCATGGAGTTGGATGGTCAGATGTAGCTAGTTTGCATATACCAACATCCCTCAGGGATATATGCAAAATGACACATCTGTAGGATATTGGCAGGAATCATCACTAATAGATATAATAAAGCGTGCCAAATAACATTAGGAAAAACTAAAATTTGGGAAGGGCAGACTAAAATGCCAGAAATAGACACAGTGCCACCATATATTGTGATGTTTAATTGTATGGAAGTTGCCATTCCTTTTCAAAGCATGCTGATCTTAATCCACTGCTAAAAGTAGATTTCACACACACACAAAAAAGGTAACTATGTGAGGAGTTGGATATGTTAATTAGCTTGACCATAGTAATAATTATAATCATTTCACTGTGTATATCAAATCATCACATTGTACACCTTAAATATGTGTAATTTTTGTTTAAAATTTTCTACTAAAAATTATTTTAAAAGTGACCATAATTCATAGTGTCTTTGGCATCCCAAGAGATTAAAATGTTTGTACTGGAACTAAGTAGCCTTTCCACAGGGCTGGTTTCAGAGTTAGGGTGTGACATATAAATAGTGTAAGAAAATTTATTCTGTAATATTTTATGCAGTTTTGTGCCATTTTGAATTTATTATGCCAGGGACTTTCAATCTGATTTATTTCTTAAGTTTCAAAACCCACTAAATTTGAGGAAAGAACAAAACTTTTTGGCACTGTGCAACTGCTAACAAATTCATCTTAAATATTCCACTGAGTACCTAAAGAAAAGCTTGAGTGCACTTGAGGAATTCAGTCATGTATTGGACATCAGACATACTCTGGTATGCTAACAGAAAACTACTATAGCTATTCAATGAATTTGGTAAGTAGCAGGATACAAAATTTATGCACAGAAATATCTGGCATTCCTTTACACTAATGATGAAAAATCTGAAAGAGAAACTAAGGAAACACTCCCATTTACCATTGCAACAAAAAGAATAAAATATCTAGGAATAAACCTACTTAAGGAGACAAAAAACCTGTATGCAGAAAACTATAAGACACTGATGAAAGAAATTAAAGATGATACAAATAGAGGGAGAGATATACCATGTTCTTGGATTGGAAGAATCAACATTGTGAAAATGACTATACTACTCAAAGCAGTCTACATGTTCAATGCAATCCCTATCAAGGTACCAAGAGCATATTTCACAGAACTAGAACAAAACATGTCACAGTTTGTATGGAAACACAAAAGACCCCGAACAGTCAAAACAATCTTGAGAAAGAAAAATGGACCTGGAGGAAACAGACACTCTGACTTCGGACTATACTACAAAACTACAGTAATCCAGACTGTATGGTACTGGCACAAAAACAGAAATATAAATCAATGGAACAGGATAGGAACCCAGAGATAAACCCACGCACATATGGTCACCTTATCTTTGATAAAGGAGACAAGAACATACAATGGAGAAAAGACAGCCTCTTCAATAAGTGGTGCTGGGAAAACTGGACAGCTACATGTAAAAGAATGAAATTAGAACACTCCCTAACACCATATACAAAAATATACTCCAAATGAAATAAAGACCTAAAGGTAAGGCCAGACACTGTAAAACTCTTAGAGGAAAACATAGGCAGAACACTCTATGACATAAATCACAGCAAGAACCTTTTTTACCCACCTCCTAGAGACATGGAAATAAAAACAAAAATAAACAAATGGGACCTAATGAAACTTAAAAGCTTTTGCACAGTAAAGGAAACCATAAAAAAGATGTAAAGACAACCCTCGGAATGGGAGAAAATATTTGTAAATGAAGCAACTAACAAAGGATTAATCTTCAAATTTTACTAGCAGCTCATGCAGCTCAATATCAAAAAATCAAACAACCCAATCCAAAAATGAACAGAAGACCTAAACAGACATTACTCCAAAGAATGTATACAGATTACCAACAAACACATGAAAGGATGCTCAACATCACTAATCATTAGAGAAATGTAAATCAAAACTACAATGATGTATCATCTCACACTGGTCAGGATGGCCATCATCAAAAAATCTACAAACAGTAAATGCTGGAGAGGGTGTGGGGGAAAGGAAACCCTCTTGCACTGTTGGTGGGAATGTAAATTGATACAGTCACTATGGAGAACAGTATGGAAGTTCCTTGAAAAACTAAAAATAGAGCTACCATATGACCCAGCAATTCCACTACTGGGCATATACCCTGAGAAAACCATAATTCAAAAAGAGTCATGTACCAAAATGTTCATTGCAGCTCTATTTACAATACCCAGGAAATGGAAGCAACCTAAGTGTCCATCTACAAATGAATGGGTAAAGAGGATGTGGCACATATATACAATGGAATATTACTCAGCCATAAACAGAAACGAAATTGAGTTATTTGTAGTGAGGTGGATGGACCCAGAGACTGTCATACAGAGTGAAGTAAGTCAGAAAAAGAAAAACAAATACCATATGCTGACACATATATATGCAATCTAATAAAAAAGGTTCTGAAAAACCTAGGGGCAGGACAGGCATAAAGATGAAGATGTAGAGAATGGACTTGAGGACACAGGGAGGGGGAAGGGTAAGCTGGGACGAAGTGAGAGGGTGACATGGATATACATACACTGCCAACTCTAAAATAGATAGCTAGTGGGAAGCAGCTGCATGGCACAGGGAGATCAGCTCAGAGCTTTGCAACCACCGAAGGGGTGGGATAAGAAGGGTGGGAGGGAGATGCAAGAGGGAGGAAATATGGGGATATTCATGTGCATATAGCTGATTCACTTTGTCATATAGCAGTACCTAACACAACACTGTAAAACAATTATACTCCAATAAAGATGTTAAAAAAAACAAAGAAAAAATATACAGCGTATCAAAATATGTTGAAATCAAATAAAGTTGTGCTAAAAATGAAAGTAACAGCACTTAGAAATGAAGAAATGTCTGAAATCAATTATTTTACTTCATAGAAAAGAAGAACAAGAACAAAGTAAATAAAAAACAAGAAGGAAGTGAATAAAAAATAAGAACAGAAATCACTGAAAATAAAAACAGAAAAGTAGAGAAAAATCAGCAAACTCAAACTGATCCTTTGAAAAGATCAGAGATCAGTAAAACTGAGAAACCTCTAGCAAGACTGATAATGAAAAGAGAACACCCAAGTTACAAATATTTGGAATGAAGAAGGATTTTCACGACCAGTCTCACAGACGTTACAAAAATAAGATACTACTACAAATTGCACTATGCACATAAATTAGACAACTTTGATAAAATGGATTAATTCCTTGAAGAGTACAAACTATCAAAACTCACCCACGATAGACCAAATAATTGAATAGTCCTACTAATATAATGAAAATTTAATTAGTAGTTAAAAACTTTCCAGAAAAGAAATTATCAGATTTAGATCGCCTCACTGGTGGAGTCTACCAAACTTTAGAGAAGCAATAACAAGAACTCTGTCCAATCTCTTCCTGAAAATAGATAAACCACTTCCAAAATTATTTTTGAGTGCCTCATCTTCCTGATACCAGAACCAGGCAAAGACACTACTTTAAAAAAATAAATAGAATTATAGACCAATATTATTCTTCAGGAACATAAACACAAAAAGTCTCAACAAAATATTAGCAAACTAAATCTATATCTATATATCTAAATCTATATATCTATATCTATTTATGTATCTCTCTCTCTCTCTCTCTCTCTCTCTCTCTCTCTCTCTCT
>NW_020837973.1:7012306-7057908 GCF_003676395.1 Aethalodelphis obliquidens
CCAAATTGGGGAGTTTGGTTTACTCCTGTGAAAAAAAGATAGTCTACTATTTAAAAAATATCAATCAATATAATTTACCACATTAATATTCTAAAGAAAAAAATGCCACATGATCATATCAGTTGATGGAGAAAAAGCATTTGGTAAAATTCAACATCTATTCGTGATAAAAAAAATCTCAGCAACCTAGAAATAAAAGAGAATCATTTAATTCTGAAGAAGAGCATCTACAAAAGCCTACAGCTAACATCACACATACATTGAAGGGTACAGGAGCTCCGAATGGGCAACGCTGGAACAATTTGGGCAAAATAAATAGACAAAGTATCATTAAACTATAACACAAAGTATAAAATAAATATCAATGAGTTCATACTAATATAATAATTGAATAAATTAATAAATGATGGAGAAGAGACCAATTTTTTGTGAAGAAGAATGCTGAATAATTTATGTAGATTCTTCACCCTCAAGAAGAGGGAGCCCAAGCCCCATTCCTTACACATAGGCTGTGCAGGTGGCTTCCTTCCAAAGAGTACATCATGGAAAGGGAGGAATAAAGAGTCACTTTACTATGGAGAAACTTGCAAACACAACTTCCACCAGTGATCGTCAAAATCAACAGTGGTAAAACATGTTGATAATATATGTCCCTGATGTGATAAAAATGGCACTTAAACTCTGGTTTTCCTCTCCAAAATCCATAACCCCAGTTTAATCATTAGAAAAATATAAGGAAAAAGTCAAATACAGGGACATTCTCTAATACCTCACCAGTACTCTTCAAATTGGTCAAAGTCATCAATGTCAAAGAAAATCTGAGAAAATTTTACAGCCAAGAGGAGTCTCAGGAGAAATGACAAATAAATACAATGTGGTATCCTGGAGGGGATCCTAAAACTGAAAAAGGACATTAGGTAAAAACCAAGACAATATGAATAAAATATGGGCTTTAGTTTAAAATAACATATCAATATTGGTTCATTAATTGTAGCAAATGAACTATACTCATATAAGGTATTAATAATAGGGGATACTGGATGCAGGGTATATGGGAGCTCTCTGTAATATCTTCTCAAACTTTCTGTAAAACTGTTCCAAAAGCTAAAACTGATTTGAAATCAGCTAATGCATTCCACCATCTTATGAGAATAAATGAGAAAAAACATAATCTTATAATGTATACATAAAAATAACTTGACAAAATCCAACAACCATTTATGATGAAATCTCTTAGCCAAATTGAAATAGAACATTCTAAATCTGATAAAGAGCATATAAAAAACCCTACAACTAGCATCACATTTAATGATCAAATATTGAATTCTCATCTCACTATGATCAAGCACAAGACAAGATGAAACTCTTACTTCTCCTACACATTAACAAAAAATGGACCAAATATTTTAATAGACATTCCACAAAGCAATATGTATGAATTGCCAATAAACACATTAAAAAGTTATCAATCTCATTTATCATTGGGGAAATCTAAATTAAATCCATGATGAGATATCATCTCAAACTGAAAAATGACCACCAAAATGACTAAAGTTTAAAAGATCTAAAACACCAAATGTTGGTGAGGAACAGGGGAGCTGGAACTCTCATGCAATGTTAGTAGGAATGTAATATGGTACAAACACTTGAAAATGTTCTGGCACAGAAGATATTCTGATGGTTTCTTAAAAAGTCTAACATATGCCTTTTCTACGACCCAGAATTCTTCTCCTATTATTTGTTCCAGAGAAATGAAAACATATTTATGGAAAGACTTTCCCAAGAATGTCCATAGCAGCTATATTTATAATAGTTAAAAACTGGAAAACATCACTTGTATCCATTGATAGATGAATGGATAAATAAACTTTGGTACATTCCTACAATGCAACATTACAATGAATAGGAACAAATGTGGGACCTATGCAAGACCATGGATGAATCACAAAAATATGCTGGGCAAAAAGCCCTACACACAATAGACTACATGATTCTATTACACTTGTACGAATTTCTACACAAGAAAAACTGATCTTGGAAAACAAATCTGAACAATGATTGCCAATTTGAGTGAAGTAGAAATGAATACTGACTGGGAAGCGGCATAAGGAAACTTCCTGTGGTGAGATTAATATTGTATATTTTGATAGGGGTTTAGATTACATGTATACCTTTGGAAAAACATCAAATGTAGACTTATTATTTATGCATTTCATAGTGTATAAATTTTACAGAGTCTCTATAAACAAATATTGAAATCTAGTTATTGGCATACATGTTTAAGCATCTAAAAAGTTGTGTACTGCTGTCTGCAATTTATTCTGAAGTGCTTCAGAAGTTAAGTGATCAATATGTGATAAAGCATGCATAATAAAATGATAACGGTAAAATCTAGGTGGAGGTATTTAGATATTCATTGGAAATATTTTTCAATGTTCTGTTTTTGCAATTTTTTGAAATCAAATCTTGGAAAAATTACAATTCTTTATACAAATGTCATTTTCCCACCAAAGCAGAAGATAGGCTGATGCAGAAACTGCTTTTAATCAACTCACTCAATCTTAATAAGGTCACTGGGCCCCTTGTTTACCATTTTATATTTTTATATTTTATATTCATAACTTTCCCTATCTCTCCTACTGCTGTAATCCAACAATAAATTTATGTACTTTTAAAGATTATGATATCCGGGCTTCCCTGGTGGCGCAGTGGTTGAGAGTCCGCCTGCCGATGTAGGGGGCATGGGTTCGTGCCCCAGTCCGGGAAGATCCCACATGCCGCAGAGCGGTTGGGCCCGTGAGCCATGGCCGCTGAGCCTGCGCGTCCGGAGCCTGTGCTCTGCAACGGGAGAGGTAAAAAAAGGGAGAGGCCCGCGAAAAAAAAAAAAAAAAAAAAAAAAAAGGATTATGATATCCCAAGAGACTTCAGACTAGCAAACCTAATTGTTTGGAAGGCTCTTATTTACTGACCTATATTTATGTGCCGTGTGTGTATGGTGGGGAGCATACAAACAACAGTAATTCTCCACCAGGAGGCACATTTTAATAACTGCTTTAAGGGAGCAAAGGCTTACAGGGTCTGCTTCCAGCATGTTTCTTATTTACTCTAGGGTCTTAGCTAAGATTTTAAACCCTGAATATAGCAAAGAGACTACATCTTACCAGAGTGCTGTGAAATTACTCATGTATTAGAGTTACACTATTTTCTCCATCTATTATCTTCTCAGCCAGCACATGGTATCCATGCCCTTGAAATCGAAGTGGAAAAGTTTTTCACAATTGGACAGAAAAGGTGGTTTTTAAGGACTACTCTTTGAAGTTGAGTTAGGATGTTCTAAAAGAACGTGTACAGGGGTGGTCTATTGAGGGCTGTCGATTGGGGCAGTTACTGTTAATGTGCCTCCATTTGTACAAATAGTATGATTAGTGTAGGGAACCTCAAGGTGTATGAGGTCATGCTTTGGTTATTGCTGTTAGCAACCCCCTTAAAACTTAGTGGTTTAAAATATGATTTATTTACACATGATTCTGCAACGTAGGCAGGGTTTAGAGGGGAAAGCAGTACTCTGCTCTACGTGGTGTCACCAGGTGGCTCGACTGGTCTGTAGTATTTGTTTCCAAGATGGTCTTAATCACATGGCTAGCAGGTTGGTCTGGGTTCTGCTACTTGTGGGTGCCTTGTTTTCCTCTGTGCCTCTCCCCATCACTTACAGCATGGCAGTCTTGAGGAAATTGGAAGTCTTATCTGGTAGCTGGCTTATCCCAGAGCACAAGAGTCAAAGCTGCCAGATATTTTTAATAACTGAGCTTGGAAGTCTCAGAACATCACTTCTGCCACATTCTACTGTTTAGAGCGCTCAAGGGCTAATCCAGATTCCCAGGGAAGGAAATAGATTCCCCTTTTGAATCAGGGGTCAGGAGAGACAAGAAACCATTGCCAAAGAGCATATGTGTTGAGAGATAGCATTGTGGCCATTTCCCTAACACAATCTACCACATGTACCACATCTAACACAGTCAGGTTTTAATGCATTCATTACATCCTATTACTCATAGGTTTCCTGACTAAATGGAGACAACATTGCAGAAAAGCCAGCTAACCAAGGATACAGAAATTTATTCTCCAACAATTCTCCTTATGTATGTACGGATTCCTCTCACCTCACCTCTCCTAATTCTCTGCTCCTCAAATACACCTCTTGCTGGGCTCAAGAGAAATTTGTCTTGACTTTTAAAATTAGACATTGAAGTGTCTTTGCTTTACTTTAACTTGTATCTATAATAGTTATTTAGATTTCTCAGTGGTAAGATTTGTCTTTTCCCTCATCTTTTTATCACACTTCCTCTTTATTAGCTTTTGCCTAAGGCCGCCAAAGTTACCCCTTTCCTGATTCATGCCCCAGCTATTTTTCTAATCAAGGAGGATCACATCTTTATACCATGTAAGCCACTCTTTGAATCCCAAGTCAAAAAGTGGGGGTAGCAGGAGAAGGGGGCGTCAGAATTCTTGAAGGGCCAAAGAATACGTAGCACCACATATGTTAATTTAGTGAAGTTAAGAGATGTTGTTAGTCAATTAAAATAGTCTGTACACACTGCTATATTTAAAATGGATAACTAACAAGGACCTATTGTATAGCACAGGGAACTCTGCTCAATACTATGTAACAACATAAATGGGAAAATAATTTGAAAAAGAATAGATACATGTATATGTACACCTGAATCACTTTGCTGTACACGTGAAATGAACACAACATTGTTAATCAATGATACTCCAATATAAAATAAAAAGTTAAAAAAATAGCCTGTAAATTGGCTCAAATTTTCCCAAGGCTTCCAAACTTCCAACAAGTTCAACCATACTCCAAGGATAATGAACAGCATCATCAATTTCTCCTCATTTCATCTAATAAAGAAAATTAGTGTCTGACAACAGCCAAACACCCTAGTCCTCACAAATCACCTTGGGCTTCTTGTGCACATGAAATTATATAAAAATAAGAAGATGTAAAGGAATTTCTTGCTTATCTTAGGAAAGACCACCTCTAACAGGTTGAAGTTTGGAGGTGACTAACATGCAAGTTATGGAGATCATTTATTTTTTCTATTTTCTAGTCTTTGCTTCTTCTTTGTAATCAATTTTTGCCCTGTCATAAAACTGGCCATCTTGTGTTTTAACTTCACTTCCCCTCCATTTGCTGAAGTGAAGTAAGGGGAAGGATGAAAAAATAGAAGACAATTTTCAAAAGTATCATGGGCCATTGAGTAACCTAGTTTTGTGTCTCTTGGCTTCTGCCTCAACAAAATTACTCTCCTTTTTAAAAAACCTTTTATTTTGTATTGGAGTATAGCTGATTAACAACGTTGTGATAGTTCATGTGCACAGCAAAGCAACTCAGCCATACATATACATGTATCCATTCCCCCCAAAAATTCCCTCCCATCCAGCCTGCCACATAACATTGAGCAGAGTTCCCTGTGCTATATAGTAGGTCCTTGTTGGTTATCTGTTTTAAATATAGCAGTGTGTACATGTCGATCCCAAACTCCCTAACTGTCCCTTTCCCCCACCCTTCCCCCCAGTAACCATAAGTTTGTTCTCTAAGTCTGTGAGTCTCAACAAAATTACTCTGATGAGCTTATCTGGTTAATATATACCTACACACAAACATACACACACACAAAGGCATATGCACATATTTCTCTTTGCTTTCCTCTTTCAGAGCTTAAAATATTTTATTACTTGATTTGTGCCTCAACTTTGGATTTGTAAATTCTCAGATTTCATGTCAAATATATTTCTTTTCACAGATAATGAGTTTGAAGTCTTTATGAACATGTAAAGGTATTATGCTATTTTATCCTGGTAATGAGAGTAGAGGAGAATAAATGAGAAATGTGACTCAATTATGATGCAAATTAGAGTTATCAGATTAGGGGAAGAATTATGGCAAGATGGGGTAGAAGAGAAAAAATAAACTATGCTAAGACTGGTCATAAGCAGAGCAGATTTGGGGTAAAATACAGAACCTTTAGATTTCCTGTCAAAATCATCACAAGATTCATCAGTGGTTTGAAAGAGGCAGATGTGTGAGCAAATAATCATGGTAAATGTTGTCCCTGATCTAACAGAAATCTTTAAAGGTGCTATGAGAAGAAGATGAAGAAACCAGAACACTTGAAAAAGATTTCCTGGAGGAGGTAGAATTCAATCTGATTAATTAGGAGGATGAGAAGTGGTAACGGCCCTTTGGGAAGCTGGACGAGCAAGTGCAAAGTATAGAGATACCCAGAGCACTGCCTGGTTAAGAAGTGGTGGAAATCCTGTGTTCTGGTAGCTTCAGGTGCATGTCCTGGAGAGGTTGGGAAAGGATATTGGGGCTCACACACCTGACATTGTTGAATAGGCAGAGCTGCTCCTCACTCTAGGAAAGAGAAACTGAGGACAATGAGGCTCAAACATTGGTGCTGGGGTCAACAAAAGGCTGGTGGAGTTTCAGAGAAGGATGGAGAGAAATGGGCTAATGGTTTGAACTTACTATGAGGGCAAAGGCAGCAAAGCTGAAATGACTTTGTGGGCAGTGTCCCCAGACCCCTAATTTTCCCTCCAAGAGAAATAACCCAAGTTTGATTTTGGGGACATTTGAACAGAAGGTGTAGGGAGGAATTTCCCCGAATCCACACTGCCTGGAAAGAGAAGAGAAGGGAGAGAGTGACAACTAGCTGCGAAAAGAGACAAGAGCAGAAAAGGCATGTGCATCTGCCTGTGAGGTGGCAGTCCAAAACAGGAGCTTTGGTGGCAGAGGTGACAGCTGAGGGAGAGAAGAGGATCCCAAGTGGGAGCAGGGCTGAGACCTGCAGTGGAGCCCCCGTCTGCAGCATCTGCACAAATATTAACTCTCCAGCCTGACAGAGAAACTGCTGGAACTAGTAAAATTTTATTTTATTACAAAATAAAAGCATATGTACGGACATTGCAATAAAGCATATCAGGGAGTTATTAGAAATCTTCAGAGAGTTAGAATCTCTTGTTTTGAAAACTGCTGCAAAACTGCAAAGCAAATACCCACAAGCTTAAAAGTAGAAATTAAATTTAAGGATATCATATTCGATGGTAAATAACACTATCTCATATGAACCTTTAGATGAACCTATTATTGATGAGGAGGATACTTTTAAAATGAATTGCTATGTTATTGAAGATACAGTGATTGACTGCAGAAACAGGAGTTTTGAATTGTGTGCAAATCATGAATCTGCTTTTGGGTTCTTGTATTTCATCCACAAGTTACAGGAAATGCCAGAGGAAACATTAAAACATGATCATGGAAATTTACTTTTAAAATGAAATCGGTACACACAAGAACCTGCACACAGGTTCTTGTTTATAGCAGCTTTATCCATAATCACTAAGACTTGGAAGCAACCAAGATATCCTTCAGTAGATGAATGGATAAACAAACTATGGAACATTTAGACAACGGAATGTTATTTAGTGCTAAAAGGAAATGAGGTATTAAGCCATAAAAAGACATGGAGGGACTTTGAATGTTTATTACTAACTGAAAGAAGCCAATCTGAAAAGATGATTCCAACTTTATGATATTCTGGAAAAAGCAACTACAGAGACAGTAAATAGATCAGTGGTTTCCAGAGGCTGAAGGAAGGAAAGGATGGAATTGGAGGAAGGGAGATGGGACACAGAGGATTTGTAGGGCAGCAAAACAGTTCTGTATGATACTATAAAGGTGGGTTCATGTTACACATTTGCCCAAGCCCACAGAATACAGAATACCAAAAGGGAACCCTGAAGTTAACTATGGACACTGAGTGATTATGATGTGTCAGTGTAGGTTAATGGACTATAATAAATGTATCATCTGGTGGGGGATGTAGGTAGTAGTAGAGGCAATGCATGCGGGGGCAGAAACTCTCTGCACTTTCTGCTCAATTTTGCCTTGAACATAAAACTGCTGTACTATATAAAGTTTATTTTTTAAAAATAGCAAACTGAATTTATATTCGAATACAAAGCTCATAATATTTTTAAAAATTGTTCCACAAAAATGATTATTTTTAGGTACACTAAAAAATGTATTTCTTTTTTTTGAACACTGAAAAATTTATTTAAAACCATACAATTTATGACCAAGTGACAATACATTTTAAATTCAAAGTGTTTGCTGACACGTTAGTACTTATTTTTATTAATTAAATTTTTTTAAATCATATTTCAAAATAATTTAACAGAAATTTATCCTACAGTTTTCACAGCATATAATAACCTTCAGTTATAGTTGCATCAACAAAAGATTCTACTTAAAATTAAAAAATAAAAAAAAGGTTTTGTGACCTTTCATTTGTCAAGAGCAAGTGATGTTGCTGTCAATTATGTCAATAGAAAATTAAATTGTTTTTCTGAAGAAACAAGAAAAGTCTCAAACAATCTAACCTTACACCTAAAGGAACAAGAGAAAGAAGAACAAACAAAACCCAAAGTTAGTAGAAGGAAAGAAATCATAAAGATCAGAGCAGAAAAAAATGAAATAGAGACAAAGAAAACAATAGCAAAGATCAATAAAACTAAAAGCTGGTTCTTTGAGAAGACAAACAAAACTGATAAATGATTAGCCAGACTCATCAAGAAAAAGAGGGAGAGGACTCAAATCAATAAAAATGAAAACGAAGAAGTTGCAATGGACACAGCAGAAATACAAAGCATCATAAGAGACTATTACAAGCAACTCTATGCAATAAAATGGAAAACCTGGAAGAAATGGACAAATTCTTAGAAAGGTATACCCTTCCAAGACTGAACCAGGGAGAAATAGAAAATATAAACAGACCAATCACAAGTAATGAAATTGAAACTGTGATTAAAAATCTTCCAACAAACAAAAGTCCAGGACCAGATGGCTTCACAGGTGAATTCTATCAAACATTTAGAGAACAGCTAACACCCATCCTTCTCAATCTCTTCCAAAAAATTGCAGAGGAAGGAACACTCCCAAATTAATTCTACGAGGTCACCATCATCCTGATACCAAAACCAGACAAAGATACTACAAAAAAAGAAAATTACAGATCAATATCACTGTTGAATATAGAAGCAAAGGTCCTCAACAAAATATTAGCAAACAGAATCCAACAACACATTAAAAGGATCATCCACCATGATCAAATGGGATTTATCCCAGGGATGAAGGATTCTTCAATATACACAAATCAATCAATGTGATACACCATATTAACAAACTGAAGAATAAAAACCGTATGATCATCTCAATAGATGCAGAAAAAGCTTTTGACAAAATTCAACACGTATTTATGAAAAAACTCTCCAGAAAGTAAGCATAGAGGGAACCTACCTCAACATAATAAAGGCCATATATGACAGACCCACAGCAAACATCATTCTCAATGGTGAAAAACTGAAAGCATTTCCTCTAAAATCAGGAACAAGACAAGGATGTCCACTCTCACCACTATTATTCAACATAGTTTTGGAAGTCCTACCAATGACAATCAGAGTAGTAAAAGAAATAAAAGGAATGAAAACCAGAAAAGAAGTAAAACTGTCACTGTTTGCAGATGACATGATACTATACATAGATAATCCTAAAGATGTCACCAGAAAACTAATCAATGAATTTGGTAAAGTTGCAGGATACAAAATTAATACACAGAAATCCCTTGCATTCCTATACACTAACAATGAAAGATCAGAAAGAGAAGTCAAAGAAACAATCCCATTCACCATTGCAATGAAAAGAATAAAATGCGTAAGAATAAACCTATCTAAGGAGGTAAAAGACCTGTACTCAGAAAACTATACGACAGTGATAAAAGAAATCAAAGACGACACAAACAAATGGACATATATACTATGTTCTTGGTTTGGAAGAATCAACCATGTGAAAATGACTATACTACCCAAAGCAATCTACAGGTTCAATGCAATCCCTATTAAAGTACCAATGGCATTTTTCACAGAACTAGAACAAAAAAGTTCACAATTTGTATGGAAAAACAAAAGAACCTGAATAGCCAAAACAATCTTGAGAAAGAAAAGCGGAGCTGGAGGCATCAGACTCCCTGACTTCAGACTATACTACAAAGCTACAGTAATCAAGACAGTATGGTACTGGCACAAAAACTGAAATATAGATCAATGGAACAGGATAGAAAGCCAAGAAACCCACACACCTATGGTCAACTAATCTATGACAAAGGAAGTAAGGATATGCAATGGAGAAAAGACAGTCTCTTCAATAAGTGGTTCTGGGAAAACTGGACAGCTACATGTAAAAGAGTGAAATTAGAACACTCCCTAACATTATACACAAAAATAAACTCCAAATGGATTAAAGACCTAAATATTTAGACCAGACACTATAAAACTCTTAGAGGAAAACAAAGGCAGACCACTCTTTGACATAAATTACAGCAAGATCTTTTTTGACCCACTTCCTAGAGTAATGGAAATAAAAATAAACAAATGGGACCTAATGAAACTTAAAAGCTTTTGCATAGCAAAGGAAAGTATAAACAAGGTGAAAAGACAACCCTCAGAATGGGAGAAAATATTTGCAAATGAATCAATGGACAAAGGATTAATCTCCAAAATATACAAACAGCTCATGCAGCTCAATATTAAAACAAACAAACAACCCAATCCAAAAATGGGCAGAAGACCTAAATAGACATTTCTCCAAAGGAGACATACAGATGGCCAAAAGTCACATGAAAAGATGCTCAACAACACTAATTATTAGAGAAATGCAAATCAAAACTACAACGAGGTATCCCTTCACACTTGTTAGAATGGGCATCATCAGAAAATCTACAAACAATAAATGCTGGAGAGGATGTGGAGAAAAGGGAACCCTCTTGCACTGTTGGTGTGAATATAAATTGATACAGTCACTATGGAGTACAGTATGGAGGTTCCTTAAAAAACTAAAAATAGAATTACCATGTGACTCAGTAATCCCACTACTGGGCATATACCCTGAGAAAACCATAATTCAAAAAGACACATGCACCCCAATGTTCATTGCAGCACTATGTACAATAGCCAGGTCATGGAAGCAACCTAAATGCCCATCAGCAGACAAATGGATAAAGAAGATGTGGTACATATATACAATGGAATATTACTCAGCCATAAAAAGGAAATGAAATTGAGTCATTTGTAGAGACATGGATGGACCTAGAGACTGTCATACGGAGTGAAGTAAGTCAGAAAGAGGAAAACAAATATCTTATATTAACACATATATGTGGCATCTAGAAAAATGGTACAGATGAACCGGTTTGCAACACAGAAATAGAGACACAGATGTAGAGAACAAACGTATGGACACTAAGGGGGGAAAATGGGGTAGAAGGTGGTGAGGTGAATTGGGAGATTGGAATTGACATATATACACTAATAGGTATACAATGGTAAGTAATAAGAACCTGCTGTATAACATAAATAAATATATAAAATTCAAAAAAAAAAGAAAGTTAAATTGCTTTGGATACTCATTTTGATGAGTTAGTAAAGGTATTTTCAGAAAAGGGAGCCACAGAAACCTTATGCTCAGTCAAGATATCAAATTAATGAAATATTTTTATTATTTATTTGTTTTATAAAATTATTGCACCAGAATATATTTTTCAATTTATGTTTGTGTTGTTGCTTTTGTATAAAATTACTCCTATGAAATTGTATTAATAATAAAATATTTCTAAATAAAAAGAGTCTCTGTTTTAGTACCTTTAACTGTACTTTTTTTTTCCTGCTTTTTGAACAAGAGGGCCCACATTTTATTTTTGCAGGAGCTCTACAAATTATGTCTCTGGTTGTATTGGGTTGGCCAAAAAGTTCATTTGTTTTTTTTCTGTAGGAGTTATGGAAATGAACTTATAAATGTACTAAATACATAGGATATATTTATTTGTCTACCTCAAATGTATTTTCATTTCTTCTTAGAGGTAGTTTAAGCTGCTCAGCTTCCTCCACATTACTAATGTATTCTGGCTAATTTTCTCTTTCAGATTAATTACTCTGGATGAATTGCATGGGCCTATAGGGTAAACAAGTCTAATAATTTGTCAACTTCCTCCAGCCCTCTGTGTGCTGTAGTTTGTAATAGAACTTGTCACTAATGTATTTGTTCACGTTTGTGAACGTTTCTTCCTCCCAGTGAATACAGGAACGTTGAACCCATCAACCTGAGGTGGTGTTGCCTAATCCCCAGTTTAAATATGAGCTGGCAGAGCATCAACACTGGTTCTTCAGGAACCATCCCCAGGACTGGTTCTTGGATACCACGAATGAGTTTGCATCTGGAGTCTGTGGGCCCAGAAACTGAGGGGAACTTCCTTAAACACTACTTTGATCCCAGCTGTCCCCTGGCTTGTAGCAGATGCCAGTGCTGTGCCAACTCACTCTGTGTCACACCAGGCCTTGAAGATCCTAAGAACAGGGCACTACTGTCCCTTCAAATTGGGAGAGAGTGTGCTTCAGGCCTGGCCAGCAGCGTGGCTGGTCTAGGGGAGCCGTGGAGAAAGTGCATGGACAGGGTTCAACAACCAACCTTCCAGGGTGTGAGTTCATACAAATTCTGATTAGTGACTACTGCTACTGTTTTAGGAGAAGGGGAGAGATACTCTGCCATGTGATATAGGATGAATAGTCAATCTCTGAATCTAAACTATTTTGTTAGAAGAGGCAGAGAGGTGGTGATGGGAGTGGCCTGGGGAGATGTGAGTTGCCCCACAATCTCATGCTCACTCCCAATCCAAGATATGACAAACCTACAATATAAGAAATATAAAAAGCAGAGGATGCTTTCAGATAAGCACTCCGAGACCCCTCCTTACACTCAGGTTGCTTCCCTAAGCCCTTTCTATACAGAAATTCTAGAACCTCCCCTGGGGAAGATGACTGATGGGAGGCACGGAGGCAGACAGTGCCCTCCCAGGAGAAGCGTAGATTCCTGATGTTCTGTGATATGGAAGGTTCTGGAGCCAGGTACAGAGGGAAATTTGCTCACACCATGGTGACCTTGTGCCCTTTTGGTAGTCCAACAGAGACGGAGGTCTCAACATAACCGTGCAGTGTTTACTCAGCGTGAGGCTGGTCTTTCTCCCAGACGTGATTTGGCAGTCTGCTCACAATTCTCTGTATCCTCTGAAGACTTAACTGCCACTCTGTTCTCTGCTTTGGATGCTTAACTTCAGATCTCTAGCTGAGAAGTGCCAGTGCCTTCCTTTGACTACACACCCTACATAATTTATCTGTAACAAATCTCTCATATCAGCCCTTATTATCTCTCTTAGCTTTGATTTATGACATAAGGCGTATAACTGCGTCTTTTACTCGGTTCTCCAAACTGATATGGAATTTCTCCTTCAGTAGTAAATGTAAGGCTCCGTTTTCTGAGAGAAAATTTATTAGACATGATCCAAGCCGAGGTGGATTGCTGGGGGGCCGGTTTTCTTCCTGTGAAGAATACATGGGCTATAGACCTATAACCATCTCTTCAGCATCCTGCCGGGAGGGAGAGGAGTGACTCCCCTGATTGGCCAGTTACAGAGAGTAACCACGCATGCTCAGCTAGGATCTGTTCTCTGCCTTGGGAACAAGCTAGCTGAGGCCACTGCTGTCCAATGTAAACTGAGACTCAATGAGAACATCTGTCTTATTCTGGAATGCAGTGATCTCTCACATAAGCTACATCCTCCAATTTAGCCCCTAGCAATAAACAGGTTATAATTTAACCACTATCTTTATTGAAGGTAGATAAAGGGAGAGAGGCAAGTAGAGCATTGCTATTTATTGTAGGCCATGGGATAACCCAATGTGTGTTTTTTGGTTAGCAGAGTCAGTTGAATTCCACACCCATTTACCACTGAACAGTACAGTTGTCTCTACTGGGTGAAGATCAACTTGACCTACAATTGCTTAGTTTTCCTCACAATTATTTACAGAAGTATAATTTGCATACATCCCAAGAAACCCTTAAGGATGAAACCCTTAAGGCTAGTTAATGTTTGAAGATGAAGCACGGGATAGTGATTATTTCTGGACAATTCAATTATGAAGAATGTATGCATCTAGGCGGTGTTGCCTCTGGGTCCTTCCTGCTTTCAGGGTTTCTGGCAGAAATCTACGATGAAGGACCTGTTACTGGTGAACTAGTAATTGCTGGGTTCAAGTGTGTGTGGTGGCCCATACTTCATCCCTACAGAAAGCTGCTCTGCTACTTTGAGATCCTCATTATTGCATTTTGTTAATCCCAGTATTTCAGAATTAATCCGTGCTTCATCCAAATGCAAAATAGGTGCTAGTGCTGCAAATGAGCAGAAAGCCAAGAGGAAAACAAACAACAATGACTGAGAAAGAACCAGTCATGAGACAGGCTTTTGATGAATTGTGGAGCAGTCTTGGCGGTAATGTCATGGTTAACAAATCACTTGTTGCTGCACTATTACACTATTTTTATCCACAAAATGTAGTCAGTATATTTTCAGCAAAATTTATTCTAAATCTAGCATAGATGGGGAGTTCAAAAGGTGCTCCTTGATTTGAAGGACTCATGGGTGTGGAAACTCACCTCTGAAACTGAAACAAGTAGAATTCTACACTTGTGCAAGAGATCAGCTGAAGGCACAAGAAACTTCTCTGAGAGGTGATTTAAATTCTGTTAATAAAACCAGTGTATCTTGTCATTAAATCAGTAAGATGAGATGGTTTTGAAAATATGTAGCATTCTTGTATTTTCTAATGATGTGTAATCAATTACTACAGTGTTATCATGGCCTACCTGGATTCTCTGTTCTGGGTCAATCCAGGTTACAATTTGATATCTGTTGGGATGCATTCTCATCTGGAGGCTTGGCTATGGAAGAATCCATGTCCATCTCATTCAGGTGGACAGAATTCATCTCCATGGACTGTTGACGGAGGGTCCTGCTTCCTAATGAATGGAGGCTGCCCCCAGAATTGAGAGGCCACCCACAGTTTTCTGCCACATGATTCTCTCCATAGGAAGTCGTGACACGGCAGTTTGCTTCTTCCAGTCCAGAAGGAGCCTTTCCTCGTAAGGTCTATTTCCTTATAAGGTCTCCAGTTGTCTTTTAAGGGTTTTCACCTGATTAAGTAAGGCCCACTCAAGATAAGCTCCCTTTTGCTTAACTCTAAAAAATCAGCTAATTTATGATTTAATTATCTGCAAAACCCATCAATTTTGCCTTACCATGTAACTTAATGAAGGGAGTGAAAACTATTCCTTTTGCCAATAACATAGCCTAATCAAAGGATTGACATCTATCACGTGTCATATTCTATTGGTTAGAACCAAGTCACATTTTCTGTCACACTCAAGAGGAGGGGATGAATCCTCGAAGGTCAGCATCAAGCGTATCTGCCACAATACTTCATAGTTTACAATATTTGCTATAACTTGTTATGTGGCAAATTGAGTAGATTTTAGAAAGAGGGAATTCAGTATCTTCTTAGATTTACCCAGTTCGTCCCAGAGAAATGGGAATTTGACTCTAGCAAATTTTTATTGGTTATGTGAACAGATAAATACCACTCAAGTTTTCCTTGACTAATGAAAGTACCCCTTAAGAAAGTCACTCCCTCCATTCTAACTCTGCTCATCAAACAACGTTGTAATTTACATTTCGTTCTTCTGAATGAACATACACATCACAAGAGGCTGTTCTCAGAAAATTAATAATACCAACAGCTCTAACCCTGTTGTGAATGATTAAATTGCCACTCTGTTTTTCTCTCCATTTTGAAATGTTTTTAGTTGAGATACTGCCTCCATGCTTGATCAACTGGAGTGAGCTAACTTTTTCCCGTAGAGACCCATATAAAGTACCTGCACTGAGCAGCTCTGTCTGAAGTGGGCAGGACAGTTTCTTCTTCAGCATCACTCTATCTGCATTGCCTCTCTCTGCACTAATGTGATCTTCACCGTCTTCTGTCAATACGCATCTAGAATCCATGTTCTTCTGTTAAGGGAATGGTCTCTCAACAGGGCTTTTTAGCAGTAGAAACATCTCCCAATACAGAACCATTTCTAGGTGGTGATAAATGAGGGAAATTAATATAGAAGCAGACAGCTGACAGAAACCAAAGTGTCTGGGTCTGGCTTTAAAACAACATAGTGTTAAGACACAGGTAGAGTGTTTTTCTCTGTCCTGCTTCTGTTACCCCTTTAAGAATGGGGGCAGTGACTCACCCCTCTCCCCCCAGAGCTGTCACTTAGGGAGTCATGGCAGTCCTGACTTGTCAGCTTTGAAAATTCTCCAAAAGCCTTTCCATGCATTGCATGTTACTGCTGCACACAGTAGGTCCCCCTTGGGAACTCACAGGCATTTCAGGTTTGAAGGAATGGGGCTCAGTCTCTACATACACCACAACTAACTAACTGAATACCAAGACCCTGGATCCAGCTTTTTGGACCCAGAAATCTTGATTTCTGAACCAACACTCTCACCAACCACTGCTGTCTCTGGCCTTAGATTTCCCAGCCTGAAATGCAAATCACGTTAGTGCAAATTTACCAGCTCCATTTGAACTTAGCCTCAGAGAGCTGAGCAACATCATTAACAGTGAACTACGTACTTCCTTACCAGTTTCCTCTCCCATCCTAAGTATGGGGGAAGCTCTGGAGATCAGGTCTTCCTTGTGTGTCTTCTTTTGAAGGACCTTTCCTTCCCCACCTCATGTCCTTCAGTGCTTGTTAAGATCCCACCACGTTTATTCTCTCTAGTCTTCTCCCTTTATTCCTCTAACTACATTTCCCTTGTATTGGGGATGAATCTCTCCACCACTCCAGTCCCTGTTTAAGATTTCTTCATTCCCTCATCAAGAGAAACACTCTTGAAGATACCTAATCCAGTAGGAACAGACATTAAGTAGTATTTTTGCAGAAGATTTTAAGAATTTAAGGGTATCAAAAAAAAAAAAAGAATTTAAGGGTATCATGAAGGTGTTCTCTGGCTTTTGTAGTTCATCTACGTTGCCAAGACATAATATTAAAAGATCATACATTCTCCAATACATCATACTTGACAAGTGAGCTCTTTTTGAATATATATGATTCTTAACATTTGTTCCCTTTACAAAAAAATTTTTTTTTTCCTAAGGCTAGATGAAGTAAATGGTCAAAACCAAAACACCAGAAAAGAATTACTGTAATGAACAAATTTTCTAAGATTTGGAATCTTAGAACTGGAATCTCAGTATGACAAACTGTCTAATTCTAAGAATGCAGTATTGATTTCAATCAAGCTACCTATTTGAAAGTCAAAGTGGAAAGTACACACAGAGTGACACCTGGAACATCTTTTATTTTATTAAATGACACAATAGGATGTCTTACCCACCTTTCACAGAGATCTTGGAGAATTCCTCATGTTCAGTAAGTTACAGTTAAACGAAACTATGGTAAAGCCAAATTCAGTGACTACCTTGTTTAGAACACTCATCTCTGGACCCTCCCCCAAAATGGCACAAGCACGAGAAACTTCCCAGGAAATACCATCCAGCACTCCTGCTGCACAATCTCTCCACCTGTTCTCTTTTGGCCACTAATCTTGAATCACTAGTCCCCAAAATAAGTTGTGTTCGAGTATCTTTTTAGTTTAATTTCACATTGTTAAGCCTAAGAACACAAATGTCGCATATCTGTAAGCAATCACCTGAATCAGGTTTTGTTTTCTGTCTTTGGAGTCTGACAGTGAAGGCCTTCTCTGGCGTAGAAAATTCTGTGATTCTCTTTTTGGACAGAAGAGTCCATAATCAACCTAGGGATGTGCTATGTTCAAGGAGAGACAAGTGTCGACCTGAGACAGACAGAAGAATTTATTTGATGGAATAGAGAATGCAGCTTCTGCCAGAAGCTCCTGATGATTTTTGTTCTTCAGCCGCCATTCTCAACAATTAATTAATCCACTAATGAATATGTACTGAGCCCCATTATTAAATATCTATTACATTTATACTTGTGTTAAAAAGGGAACAGAAATTAGATTGATGAGATATGCATAATGATGATTGCAGAAGTCTCAGAGAATTTGCAATAATGGCCACTTCTGTTTATTGTTTTCCTTCCATGTGCTGGGCACTTTTCTAGGGGCTTCACACAAATTATCTGAAATTGTCCTTGGGGTGGTATTACTAGCCATCTTCTAAAAACAAGGATGGTGGGACTTCCCTGCTGGCACAGTGCTTAAGAATACTCCTGCCAATGCAGGGGACACGGGTTTGAGCCCTGGTCCGGGAATATTCCACATGCTGTGGAGCAACTAAGCCCATGCATCACAGCTACTGATCCTGCACTCTAGAGCCCACGAGCCACAACTACTGAGCCCATGTGCCACAACTATTGAGCCCACAAGCCTAGAGCCCATGCTCCATAACAAGAGAAGCCACCACAATGAGAAGCCCACACACTGCAACAAAGAGTAGCCCCCGCTCGTCCAACTAGAGAAAAGCCCATGTGCAGCAATGAAGATCCAATGCAGCCAAAAATAAATAAAAATTTTTTAAAAACATACAAATAAAAAAATTAAATTAAATTAAATTGAAACAAGGAAGGCAAGGCTCAGAATAAATTTACCCAAATCTTCACATACATAATACATGAAAAAGAAAGCATCACTATTATATTAGCATGATGATATAACCAACAGATAATTGGTGAGGGCTTCTTATGCAAGTGGGATTATCAGAGGATGAGATGTGTATCTGAGGAGTTGGAATGAAAATAGGATGGATTTGAATTGAATAGTTCAAGTTTTTTCAGGCTAAGATGGAATAGTTTTAACCTTGGGACCTGAAAATTAGAGAACATTTATCTAGCCATGGTCTTGGTATTGAAAATAGGTTACTTAATATCTATAAGCCAATTTGTTTTTCCACTGAACTGGATAGAAATGGCCAATTTTAACCTCTGTGATTATGCTGTTTTATATTCTATGACATTTCCAATTTTTGAAGCTAATGATGAAAAGCAACGAAGATGTCAATGATAGAAAACAACCATGGACAGAGCACATTGTATGTTATTTGCCAAAAGTATGAGAGTGGGGGAGGCAGTTATCTTCACTTTCCTCAGCTGTAGAAAAAGGAATAGCTAATATACATGATGTGAAAATGAATGAGATGATATATGTAAAGTACTCAGTATCTTTGAGGCATATGTAAAGATAGAATTAGTAGATATTACATTTGGATGGGAAAATTCATCTTTGTCTAATTGCCATCAAATTCAGCTTTCAAAATAAAAGTTCTTGGGTAGTATCTCAATTCATTTTCCTGGTGAGATCCTCCTCTCAAATAAATCCACCAGTTTTCAAAAGATCGGGCATATTATGTAGCCAGCTTTTCATCTTGCTCAAATTTCAGCACATTTGAAGATCTCTGATATCAGTTTCCCAGCACCAGTTATTGAAGAGATTGTCTTTCCTCCATCTAGAGAAAATGCTAATCCAAAAAGACACATGAAGCTCAATATCAAAAATACAAACAACCCAATCCAAAAATGGACAGAAGACTTAAATAGACATTTCTCCAAAGAAGATATACAGATTGCCAACAAACACATGAAAGGATGCTCAACATCACTAATCATTAGAGAAATGCAAATCAAAACGACAATGAAGTATCACCTCACACCAGCCAGAATGGCCATCATCAAAAAATCTACAAACAATGAATGCTGGAGAGGGTGTGGAGAAAAGGGAACTTTCTTGCACTGTTGGTGGGAATGTAAATTGATATAGCCACTATGGAGAACCGTATGGAAGTTCCTTAAAAAACTAAAAATAGAACTACCATATGACCCAGCAATCCCACTACTGGGAATATACCCTGAGAAAAACATAATTCAAAAAGAGTCATGTACCACAATGTTCATTGCAGCTCTATTTACAATAACTAGGACATGGAAGTAACCTAAGTGTCCATCAACAGATGAATGGATAAAGAAGATGTGGTACATATATACAATGGAATATAACTCAGCCATAAAAAGAAATGAAATTGAGTTATTTGTAGTGAGGTGGATGGACCTAGAGTCTGTCATACAGAGTGAAGTAAGTCAGAAAGAGAAAAACAAAAACTATATGCTAACACATATATATGGAATCTTAAAAAAAAAAAAATGGTTCTGAAGAACCTAGGGGCAGGACAGGAATAAAGATGCAGGCATAGAGAATGGACTTGAGGACACGAGGAGGGGGAAGGGTAAGCTGGGACGAAGTAAGAGAGTGGCATGGACATATATACACTACCAAATGTAAAATAGATAGCTAGTGGGAAGCAGCCGCATAGCACAGGGAGATCAGCTCAGTGCTTTGTGACCACTTAGAGGGGTGGGATAGGGAGGGAGACGCAAGAGGGAGTAGATATGGGGATATATGTATATGTATAGCTGATTGATTCAGTTTGCTATAAAGCAGAAACTAACACACCATTGTAAAGCAATTATACTCCAATAAAGATGTTAAAAAAAAAGATACATGCACCCCAATGTTCATAGCAGCACTATTTATAATAGCCAAGACATGGAAGCAACCTAATTGTCCATCCACGGATGAATGGATAAAGAAGATGTGGTATATATACACAATGGAATATTACTTAGCTATAAAAAAAGAGTGAAATAATTCCATTTGCAATATGGATGGACCTAGAGATTATCATATTAAGTGCAGTAAGCCAGACAATTATCATATGATATCACTTATATGTAGAATCTAAAAAAATAATACAAGTGAATATATTTACAAAACAGAAGTAGACTCACAGGCATAGAAAACAAACTTATGTTACCAAAGGGGATAGTGGGGGGAGGAAAGATAAATTAGAAGTTTGGGATTAACATATACACACTACTATATATAAAATAGATAAATGACAAGGACCTACTATATAGCACAGGGAAGTACACTCAATATTTTGTAATAACCTACCATGGAAAAATATCTGAAAAATTATATATATATATATATATATATATATATATATATATATACACACACACACACACACATACACACACACACACACACACACACGTATAACTGAGTCACTTTGCTGTATACTTGAAACTAACACAACACTGTAAATTAACTATAGTTAAATTAAAATAAAGATTGCAGAAAGTCAAAAAAAAAATCTTTAGGAATGTCCAAGGTTATAAACTAGTGCTGGTATTGAAAAGTTTTGCTTTTGGTGGTGTTTATCATCAATGAATTTAATATTATTCACCATTAGGAGTTCTTGGCAAATGATATGTCATACAAACAGTTAAAACATGAAAAAGAACGAGGCCTTTAAAGAGTTCTAAGGACCTAAACAAAACTTAGACCTGACTTTAAATTCTGACTCCCTCAGAGATCTTTTCAGATTGGAAATAATTATCTTCCCTTCAGGAAAAAATGGAATGAAATCTCTGCATTCTGGTATCTCTTTCTACTTCTACCTGGAGGATTAAACTGACGGAAACTGTAATCAAAATGTTGGATCTCAGTTAACAGTTCTAGGACAGGAAGCTTGATCTGACCCAGACAGAGACAATTCTCAGTGAAATCTCTTTCTCATTTTGTTGGCGCAAGGTCCCATTTGAACAAAGTTAAATTCAGAGAGTAAGTGGCTTTTCAGGTATGCTTTTCGGGGTGGGAGGGACAAAGTCTAGCTTGATGTCATGATGGTGAAAATTTGTAAGACTATATTTTTTGTAAAACCTTTTACAAACAACTTTTCAATGACAGCTTTAATAAACAAATCTTAAACCACGCAGAGTTCTTTAACTATTGTATTGGAATATTTTGTTCCTTTGAAAAAACTTTAACGCTCATTGGAATATTCTGTACCAATTCCAGTGAAAGCAAGGAGTTCTTTTTCAGTCGTCATCTCTATCCTACCAAGGAAACAGAATCTTCTTAATAAATAAGGCCAGTAATGGTAATACCATGACACTCTCAACTGCAAACTTGCATTTACCAGATGAATGGGGAGCTATTCTGGCCGTTCCCTTATTTCCACAAAGAATCTAAAATTTTAAGAATTGAGCAAAGCAGATTCATAGAGAAGGAAAGGAAATATTACAATTTGTAGGATTGAAAAATGTATACTAGTTCTATTCCCATAGACTATTTTGGATTTTTTGGAGATGCGAAGGATTTAGCCACCAACTCGCACCATCCCAGAATCTTATCAAAGAAAGATATCAGGCTTATGCTTTGAAGCCAAGAAGAACCAAGTCACAAATTGTGGTCAGAAGGATGCCTGGAAGAATATTGCTGACTCTTAGTTTAGGTCCACAGTCAAGCTCTTAAAAAAAAAAATCTTAGCTTCTCACTGTTTACTGGGAACCAGCAGGTTGGGTCCCCTGGTCTGAATACACCTGCTGTAGGTCACCTATTCTCTTTGCACCTAATTTCTATTTTTATAAAATGAGACTAGCCTCAAAGATGCTTTGCAGTTCTATAGCATCAAAGTGGAAAAATGTGCATGACAACAGTGAACTATTCAACACATACTTATTAAACATCTGCTACAGAAGAAGCTGGAGAATCTAAAATGAACAAAACATAGTCTCCTTTTATTTATTTATTTATTTATTTATTTATTTATTTATTGGCTGCATTAGGTCTTTGTTGCTGTGCGCAGGCTTTCTCTAGTTGTGGTGAGAGGGAACTATTGTTCATTGCGGTGCACGGGCTTCTCATTGCGGTGCCTTCTCTTGTGGAGCCTGGGCTCTAGGTGTTCAGGATTCAGTAGTTGTGGTGCACGGGCTTAGTTGCTCTGTGGCATGTGGGGTCTTCCTGGACCAGGGCTCAAACCCGTGTCCCCTGCACCACCAGGGAAGTCCTAGTTTCTGACTTCTAAAGCTTATAGATAGTAGTCTCTGTTGAAAATTATCATTTGAAAATTTAATTATTTTTCTCAACTACTATTCTTAGGATAAATTACTGGTTTCACCTCATTGTACACAGTTGGAATAAATTACTGTCTCAGCTCGCTTTCCATATATTTTACATTAACAAGTGTCATTTAAGAGAATTTTTAATGCAACACACCAGGTAACATAACCAGGTAAAACATTAAAATTTAGTTATTGGAAATTTAAGATTTATTGCATCCATCCACCGGTGGGGGACTACTAAATAACCAAAGGGAATTTCCATCTAGGAGACCACATGCTGGAGTAGACAAATAAGGAAGATAAAATTACAAACCAATAAATAAAAACACCTGCATGATATGACTTTACAAGGGCAATGTGCTCTATGATGGAAGGTGAAGACGTTGATTATACAAATCAAACATACAACGAAGAGAAGAACATGGAATCTGAGAAGAGGATCCACAGTATGTTCTGGATATTTTTGCAAGAATGCATGTTCTCTCCTTTCCCTTCCTATATGAGCTGTTCCAGAAATGCCAGAGATTATGCTTTTGGGTGGAGCTACAGTCTTTGTCCAGGTGATAAACTCTGTTCCCTATGCTACCATAAATGTGTACTGCCCTCCTGCCCAAGTGGGTTTTGGAAAGCAATTGGAGAAAGGGAACAGATGTGAAATGTTTAAGTTGTAAATGACTGCAAAGTATGATTCTACTTCTTAAAAAACAAAACTGGTAACACAAAATTATATTTGTTCTTTGAGAAAAACATCTAGGTATTGTATTGGTTGTCAGTGACTTAACAAGATGGGAATACAATAAGATTCCTTCCAATGCCAAGATATTTATGGTTTTCATGTGAATGATATTCATTCAACACTTTGTGAACACAATTGTTTATAAACTGACACTTGTAAAAGTGATTTGTTCTATGTCATGCCTTTTGTTTTCTGCCTGTTATCTGTCCAATTCTTCTGAGATACTGAGAAATCAGAATCTGTCCACCTCAAAAGGAGAATATTTATCTTACATCCTCTAAGGCCTCCATATAAGAATAAGCTCCAACCAAGTATATAAAATTTTTCTGGATGGTTAAGTAGTTGAAAATATTAGCTGAAATTATGAATTGTATTGATTTCACCAGATGTTGTTCCAATATATAGAGTATTTTTAAAATAATTTTAAGGTCAATAGGAGCCTCTATACTGTGCTTCAGTACACAGCTTTCTCTATTCAGGTGAAACTTGCAAATCAGCTTGTGTGTTGCTTTCTTGGCATTCCTTGCAGCCCTCAGCCTTAGAGCCCTGTAGAGAGCAGGCAACCAGTGAACCATGTGGAAGTAAATGCTTCATCTTCACAATGCTGGTGAAAAGAAAATATACTTCAGTTTTTATCTCATTAAACAATGTAATTTGGAAATTGATAAGATCAAAATAAAGAGGTTAAAAATAAGGACAAATAATCAGAAGAGTGAAAGGAACAGTTAAATGCAATCTGGAAACCATCCAGTTTTTTTTGCCCAGTGCTTTTTATAGACTGTTGTTTGTGCCAATGAAAGTCATCACTGAATTGTTTGGTAGAAATAATCTAAATCTATCTTTTTAAATAAAACTTTTGATTTAAAAATAGATTAGGAGAAATGTCTATTTAGGTCTTCTGCCCATTTTTGGATTGGTTTGTTTGTGTTTTTTTTTTAGTATTGAGCTGCATAAGCTGCTTGTATATTTTGGAGATTAATCCTTTGTCACTTGCTTCGTTTGCAAATATTTTCTCCCATTCTGAGGGTTGTCTTTTCATCTTGTTTATGGTTTCCTTTGCTGTGTAAAAGCTTCTGAGTTTCAGTAGGTCCCATTTGTTTATTTTTGTTTTTATTTCCATTTCTCTAAGAGGTGGGTCAAAAAGGATCTTGCTGTGATTTATGTCATAGAGTGTTCTGCCTATGTTTTCCACTACGAGTTTGACAGTGTCTGGCCTTACATTTAAGTGTTTAATCCATTTTGAGTTTATTTTTGTGTATGGTGTTAGGGAGTGTTCTAATTTCATTCTTTTACATGTAGCCATCCAGTTTTCCCAGCACCACTTATTGAAGAGACTGTCTTTTCTCCATTGTATATTCTTGCTTCCTTTATCAAAGATAAGGTGACCATATGTGCGTGGGTTTATCTCTGGGCTTTCTATCCTATTTCATTGATCTATATTTCTATTTTTGTGCCAGTACCATACTGTCTTGATTACTGTAGCTTTGTACTATAATCTGAGGTCAGGGAGCCTGATTCCTCCAGCTCCGTTTTTCTTTCTCAAGATGCAAATCAAAACTACAAGGAGGTATCACCTCACACTGATCAGAATGGTCATCATCAAAAAATGTACAAACAATAAATGCTGGAGAGGGTGTGGAGAAAAGGGAACCCTCTTGCACTGTTGTGGGAAAGTAAATTGATACAGCCACTATGAGAGAACAGTATGGAGAACAGTATGGAAGTTCCTTAAAAAACTAAAAATAAAACTACCATATGACCCAGCAATCCCACTACTGGGCATATACCCGGAGAAAACCATAATTCAAAAAGAAACATGTACCACAATGTTCATTGCAGTGCTATTTACAAGAACTGGGACATGGAAGCAACCTAAATGTCCATCGACAGGTGAATGGATAAAGAAGATGTGGCACATACATACAATGGAATATTATTCAGCCATAAAAAGAAACAAAATTGAGTTATTTGTAGTGAGGTGGATGGACCTAGAGTCTGTCATACAGAGTGAAGTAAGTCAGAAAGAGAAAAATAAATAGTGCATGCTAGCACATATATATGGAATCTAAAAAAAAAAAAACTGTTCTGATGAATTTAGGGGCAGGACAAGAATAAACATGCAGATGTAGAGAATGGACTTGAGGACATGGAGGGGGGAAGGGTAAACTGGGACAAAGTGAGAGAGTAACATTGACATATATACACTACCAAATGTAAAATAGATAGCTAGTGGGAAGCAGCTGCATAGCACAGGGAGATCAGCTCAGTGCTTTGTGACCACCTAAAGGAGTGGGTTAAAGAGGAGGGTGGGGGGGAGACGTAAGAGGGAGGAAATATGGGGATATATATATATATATATATATATATATATATATATATATACATATAACTGATTCACTTTGTTATACAGCAGAAACTAACACAACATTGTAAAGCAATTATACTCCAATAAAGATGTTAAAAATAATACCAAACAACTCTTGGAAGTTTATCAATTAGAAAGAAGCACAATTTCCCATATTGTCTTTCTCTCCTAATTGCCTCCGTAATTGCCCTTTCCTATTATTTTTTACCCTTGTAATACAATACCCTCTTAACTGGTGTCTCTAACTTTTGTGTCTCCCTTCCCCAGTCTTTATTCCACATAGCAAATAAAGAATTATGTTTGTGAAGAACACACACAAAATAAATAATTTAAATTAAATTAAAATAGATTACGATTTACAGAACATTTGTAAAGATAGTACAGAGAGTCCCCATATGTCCTACACCTAATTTCTCCTATTATAAACATTTTATATTAGTAATGTAAAGTTATTAAAATTAATCAACCAATATTGATATGTTTTCTCTTAACAAAGGCCATACTTTATTTGAATTTCCTTGGCTTTTACCTGATGCCTTTTGGTAACAATACAAGGATTTTTAGTCTAGGATTCCACAACACATGTATCTATCATGTCCCTTAAGGCTTCACTTGGCTGTGACAATGTCCCAGTCATTTTCATCACATCATATCTAGGGTACATTTACCACCATGACTTACCACTGTTGACGTTAATCTTGATCATCTGCCTGAGGAGTGTTTGTAGTGTTTTTCTACTGCAGAGTTACTCCCTCCTATTTCTGTGTTGTACTTTTTGAGAAGTCACTATACACAACCCACAACCAAGGAGTGGGGAGTTATATTCTACCTCCTTGAGGTTGAAGTAACTACATAAATTATTTGAGCTTCTTCTGAAAGGAAATTTATCTGTTCTTCAATTTTATTTTCTTACACAGTCATTAGTTTATATTGATATGGACACATAACTGTCTGGTGTACACTGGGTTACAATACAATACTTATTAATTTTGTTGTTAAAATTCTCCAGCTTTAGCCATTAGGAGCTCTTTTAGTCTCCTGTATCTCTTTGATGTACTCTCATCACTGGGCTTTTTCAAACACTTGCTTTCTGGCACTATAAAATGCTCTAGGATTATCTAGGATTTTTCCATGTCCCAGTCCTAGAATCAGAAATTTTTTTCAAGTATCCTTGGTTCTTTTCATTGCAGAATGGTATTAGAAAACAAGACCTGCCTGATAGGTGTGCTTGTTGCTACTGAGGTGTCATTGCTTCTGGACCCTCCCAACTGACAGAGCAAGGAAATATATGTGTTTATACTAACCTGTCTATATGCACATATCTGTAAATATCTCTGTATGTATGTGTATATATATTCATACTGATTTTTACCACATGGATCATTCATGCCTTCCCCCTTTGCTTATCTATAACCTTCTATTCCAATAAGCAGAAATCTGGTTCCCACCATCTGCTATCCATTTATTTAATTATTCTATGCCAGTTGTTCAATTCCAGTCCACGTATATAATGGCTTCACAATTTTTAACCTGTAGGGAACAACTTAATCAGCTATAGCATAGTACTTATGTACAGTTTCCTTTGCTTTTTCTGCATCAGTTGATAAAGTCATAAGATTTTTATTTTTTATATATGATAAATTACACTGATTTTTGAACTATGAGCCAGTCTTGCATACTTGGAAAAAAAATGTCACTTGGGTCATGATATATAATACTTTCTATATATTGTCAGGTAAAATTTGCTAATATGTTTTGAGAATCATTTTGTTTACATTCATGAGAGAGATTGTTGTGCAGTTTTCTTATGACGTCTTCATCTGATTTTATTGTTAGAGTAATGCTGGACTTGGATAGTAGGTTAGGAAGTATTCTTTTGCTTCTAATTTTTGGAATAAATTGTGCAAACTTGGTATTATTTTGCCTATGTCAAAGGCAGAAGTGTTTATCTAAGGAAATTTACAGGAAAACTTTGATGGGATACATTAGATTTGTTTCCATTACAGCAGATTCTTTCAGAGTGAATAAAAGTTACTATCAGTTCTCATGATTTCCTGAAAGAATTTGAGATTACTAAAAGAATAAAATCAATGTAAAGCAACTTCACATTATATTATAGATTTGAAGAATATGCTTGTTTCTGGGAAAATTTACTGAGATTAGTCTAATCAACATGCTGTAGTCTGGTGCAGGAAGAAGGAAGAATGAGGATTTCTGCTTAGCTGATAAGTTAGACTACTTCATACCTGAGAAGCAACAATGAGTATAGATGGAGGTTTCTTCTTTACTCAGAACGGTGTCGACTCTCACCATGATTTACCAAGTATGGTCTCATTTTTCCTATTGTCCAATCAAATTGTCCAGTTTGGCATTAGTCCTGGATTTTTTATTTTTAAAGAAGTATTGTTAATGGTTGTATGAAAATAAATTCAGATGTTTGAGCCAGACTTCCACAGTGTACGTCCAGCTTCTCCTTTGGTTGTCATCTAACCCCATAAATAAACCTATATGTTCTACATGACACTAAATTTTTTTAAATAAACAAGTCCTCTATGTTTTGCTTGTTTGGAAATAGTTAATCAAATATCAAATAAATGTTGGATCGAAAGACATCAACTTTGAAAGCTTTGAGTGAGTTCCAGGTAGGGAAAATGAAGTTTACATGTAGAAAGCATTTATCCCTATGAAAACATGGAAGAGACTACAACATACATAGATTTATAATTGCACTGTGGAATACTTGGCCTTGTGGGAAGAGTCTTTTGGTGGAGTTTCCATTTTTAATTTGATATGTTATTACTAAGTACTGCAACAGAATATTAAAATACCTGTGGACTTTCGGCATTTAGACTTGACAAAACTTTCAAAAAATCGTAAACACAAGGAATAGTACTCTGGAAAACTGAAGGTGCTCTTTGTACATGGGAAATATTCACACATTCACTTTAAATATTTTTGTGTTGAGAATACGCTCTACTGAACAGATTTTGCTCTTAGGTTAGCAGGTACTATGGCACTTAGAGAAATAATATTTTTTCTACTAAAACTATTATGATCTATGGAAAAGAGTCAAAGTTGTTAACAATTTCAAATGTGCTAATCATAAGATGCAATTTTGAAAATTAAGACTAATATAACCATATTAATAAAATATACTCTCATAATTATGCACTTTTGATGTGAACCAAAAAATATTATATATTTGAATATGAATTGTGGTGGTGGTAAAAGCATTAACAGACTAGACAGGGGGTGTGGGTAGGTACTGCTGTTGGGAGCTGAGAAAAGAAACTATGGCTGCTCTCTTGTGTGCACCATATTTTGAGTCTGAAAAGAGGAAGCCAAAGCTGGGAGGAGCTCGGTGAGGGGGTCCTCCAGCAGCCAGGCAGCATGGCGGCCTTGGAGATGCGTGTGTGTGAGACGGATGGTTGCAGCAGCGAGGCCAAGCTCCAGTGTCCCACCTGCATCAAGCTGGGCATCCAGGACTCGTACTTCCGCTCACGGGAATGTTTTCAAGGAAGTTGGGTTACTCACAAGTTACTACATATGAAAGTAAAAGATGAAAAGGCCAAGCAAGAAGTGTCTTCCTGGACTGTGGAAGGGGATATCAACACTGACCCATGGGCATGTTATTGATATACTAGTAAACTCAGACCACATTATCCACTGATATCAAGGCCAGTGCCAAGTCATAGTCCAAGACCAGATTATGCTGATCACCCTTTAGGAATGTCTGAATCTGAGCAGGCTCTTAAAGGTACTTCTCAAGTTAAGTTACTCTCATCTGAAGATATAGAAGGGATGCTACTGCTATGTAGGCTTGCTAGAGAAGACTATGTGGACATTGATGTTGGGGTGATTAAACCAGGTGTAACTACTGAAGAAATAGATCATGCTGTACACTTAGCATGCATTGCAAGAAATTGCTATCCTTCTCCCCTGAATTATTATAATTTTCCAAAGTCTTGTTGTACTTCAGTGAATGAAGTGATCTGCCATGGAATTCCAGACAGATGGCCCTTGCAAGAAGGTGATATTGTTAATGTGGACATCACTCTTTATCACAATGTTTATCGTGGGGACCTGAATGAGATGTTTTTTGTTTGAGACGTGGATGAGCAAGCATGGAAACTTGTTCAGACCACGTGTGAGTGCCTGATGCAAGCCACTGATGCAGTGAAACTTGGTGTTCAATACAGAGAATTGGGAAACATTATCCAGAAGCATGACCAAGCAAATGAATTTTCAGTTGTTCAAAGCTATTGTGGGCATGGAATCCACAAACTTTTTCATACAGCCCTCAATGCACCTCACTAGGCCAAAAATAAAGCAGCTGGAGTGATGAAGGCCGGCCACATATTTACAATTGAGCCAATAATTTGTGAAGGTGGAAGGCAGGATGAAACCTGGATGGACGGCTGGACAGCAGTGATGAGAGATGGGAAGCTGTCTGCCCAGTTTGAGCACAACCTGCTGGTCACGGACACTAGCTGTGAAATCCTAACCCCATGACTCGATAGCTTGTGGCCTCATTTCATGTCCCAATTTTAATTTCTCCTGAGATGGTACATCTTGGTGATAACTTCTGGCTGTACTTTGCATTTTATTGAGAGTACAGAATGGAAGATGAAAATTTTTAATTACTTGTTTTGTTTTGATTATAGATAAGGAAGGACTACAGCATTTGATGTGTGTCCTCAAGAACTTGGGTCTGAAAAAGCCAAGAAGAATAAAGGAAGCATTTCTCCATTCTTCTCAATGCTCCCCTCTCCCCACAAAAAAAGTCTCTGCACACCCATTTTCTTATGTTCCCTTTGAGCAGTTTTACTTAAACCTGCTCCTAAGTTGATTTTATCACTGCCACGACTGGGCCATTAGAGCCAGCTATTTTCCAGGTGAATGTTGGAGATGAGAATCCTTGGAACTTTATCAAAATACATTGCTCCCGATTTTTTTATTATATATGTATGGAACTATATATATATACATTTTAAATTCCATATATGTAATTACTGAACACTATATGACCTGGGGTTTGTGTTGATTCTGCTCTGACAAGGTCAAAAGCTGTCATAAATGGACTTGTCATTTCCAGTGATTTAATCCCCATCTGGGAATTGGCCTCCCTTCCCCCTGCTAATTATTTACTTTATAATTGTGTGTAAGGAAGCACTCAGTCAGCGAGACTTGCCAATGTGGATTCTGTGAGTGAATGGATGTGGAAAAATTCACTTTGGAAAAAGGTTATCAGATTTTAAAAAATCTAGTTTATGGCAAAAATAGCCATGTTCCAAGTGGAAGCTGGCTGTGCAGAGAATGAGATTTTTGTAATCCATTGCTATTTCAGACCTCTGTTTGGTCCTAATGGGAGGAAAAACACTCCCTTCCCCTCTCTGTCTTATTTCAAGGTCATCCCTTGGAGATATTCAGAGAAGGGTGGAAAGTGCACTGTGGATGTTGATGGGGAAAGACAGTTCTGAAATCTCTCCAGCAGTGAGCAGAGTCTGGAAATTCTAACGTTTAGTAAACCTGGTGGTGATGAGAAACGAACCTCTTTGGAGACTGGACTGTTCCCTTGCAGAAGGGATACAGCTGTCCTTGGTGTGCTGAAAACACACTTCTCCTTTACAAAGTTTGGAATCTCATTAGAAATGACCTCAGCTGCCCAACATCTGTGTTCCTTTCAGTAGTTCAGTCCAAATGGGAGTGTATCCGGTGAAGACATATCAGATCAAAGTCATTGTCATTAGAGTGTACTTGATTACTGGGTATCTGGTAACTTTATTGTAAGATAATTTGATATCACTGACATGTTACACTTGTACGAGAACACCTTTCCCAGAGTGCCTCAGACATTTATCACTTTAAAGGAATTATGATAATGTTTTCATTACTTTTATTATTTTAATGATTTAGTAAAGTGGCTGAATTTGGTATAGACTTTTGGGGGTATGTGTGTGAAGCTTTTTAACAAACTGTAATATTTGTGAATGGAATGCCTTGCAACATGAATGTTAATATAATGTGTAAAGTGAGATTTTAAAAGTTTGAATGATTATCCTGCCAAAAGAAAAAAAAAAGCTGATAAGGGATTGTGTACACCCAGGTGGAGGGTGTAGTCATGCATTCACATACAGCCTGCACGTGAAGCAAGCGGACCATGCAGAAACAAATGGCTTCATGATTTCATTAGCTCCATGATCAGAAACAATATTAATTAATTGAAGGGAGATCCAGACCCACCTCCTATTCCCACCGAGATACAGATACTGTCACATAATTGCATTTCTTCCCCACACCCAACTCATCCCTACTCCTGGAGAAGTGAGAAGATGCAGGTCACACCACACCTTGTCTTCTCTCTCTCTCGGGAGCTCACTATAACTGGGCAGAAGAGAAGAAATGGCAATGATTGATTCCTAAATGTAAGAGTATTATTTATCCCAATAGAAGTGATATTTAATAGCTGCATTAAACCACAAACTCCAAAATAACTTTATTTTTTTTTTAATCTCTAGAATGAATGGGGAAGAGTGAGTAGGACGATGGCAATGTGGCTTAAAAGGGGCAAGGTTGATAATGATTACTAGAATAAAACCTGTCCTATCTTTGCACTTCACTGAATTCACAAGAAAAGATAAAATACTCTGAACATCCACCCACATTCTAATGCCAGATGATTCAGAATTGGCCTTTACCTTTCCTTATTCTCTATCTCACAAGCCTTATTGATTTTATTGGGTTGTTTTGTTTTTATATTGAGCTATAGAAGCTGTTGGTATATTTTCGGAATTAAGCCTGTGTCAGTCACATCGTTCACAAATATTTTCTCCCATTCCATAGGTTGTCTTTTCATTTTGTTTATGGTTTCCCTTGCTGTGCACAAGCTTTTAAGTTTAATTAGGTCCCATTTGCTTATTTTTGCTTTTGTTTCCATTACTCTAGGAGGTGGATTATAAAAGGTCTTCCTGCAATTTATGTCAGAGAGTGTTCTGCCTATGTTTTCCTCTAGGAGTTTTATAGTATTTGGTCTTACATTTGGGTCTTTAATCCATTTTGAGTTTACTTTTGTGTATGATATTAGAGAATGTTCTAATTTCATGCCTTCATATGTAGCTGTCCAGTTTTCCCAGCACCACTTATTGAAGAGACTGTCTTTTCTCCATTGTATATTTTTGCCCCCTTTATCGTAGATTAATTGACTATCAGTGTGTGGGTTTATCTCTGGGCTTTCTATCCTGTTCCATTGATCTATTTGTCTACCTTTGTGCCAGTACCATACTGTCTTGATTATTGTAGCTTTGTAGTGTCTTTTCCTTTCTGTGTATTTCCTGAGAATGTTAACTTCTTTCCAGCACCACCACCATCAGCCCTCACCAGAATTAATGCAGTTTTCTCCCAACTGTTCTCCCTGTCTCCATGTTAACTCCTCTCCAAGTTATATTCCACACAGCAACCATAATAACATTAAAGAGCATAACCACACAGGAATTAATCAATTCAATCTATTGCTCTTTTATTTCTATGAAGTGGCTTCTTCAGAAAATAAAATCCAAGGTCATTTACATGATCTAATTGGCCCTGTGAACGACCTTTATCTACTGTTTCAGCTTCATTTCCTACCACTCAATTTTTTTCTCACTATACCCCAGGTGTACCTATCTTCTATTTCCTGATAATCCAACATCAACTCTTATCTCCCAGTACCTTCATACTTGCCCTCTACCTGGGTTGTTCATCTGCTATGCTTCACCTGGATAACTCCTACTAATCCTTCCTGCTTCAACTAAGTGTCACTTCCTTCATCTTCCCACGCTTGAATTCTCCCAGACCATTTTGAGTCTGCTAGAATTAGCTATTTTCACTTTGCACAGTTCATTATGATTTTAGTTAAATACATTGTGCCACTATGTGTTTCATATCTGTTTTGCTTTTAGACCATAATTTCTATGGCATAATGAGAAGGAGTGAGGGGAAACCCACACCAGCCTTGTTAACTGAATATTTGAAAGGACATGGACCAGATGGCATTCTTGAGAGTGTTATCTGGGAAAGAAAATTCTCTGTTATCCAAGTGGTGATGGAAGCATTGGCCATTCAACACCATGGGGAGTCTCCCTCTTTCCCAGTGGTTTTATAACTTCTTATAAGTCATTTTGTCAGCCCCTCCAGAGCCTGGCATAAGCTGAGAGTCAGGAATCTAAGCTGGAAAAGTGTGACTCTGTTGACTAACACATGAATCCATTCCAGAAAACAAGGATTGTATTACCAGTTTCGTTAGTAATTTTCTCTGTGCTCCTGAGCAAAGTACTCAGCATTTTCAAGCACAACTTCATCCCTTCAGCAAAATGCTGACTTGGCTCCTTAGGGAAATAACATATTGTAGTGCATTTCAGATTTAAAAAAAATGGTATTGAAATGCAAAGCAATTACTTTCTTATGATGTAATATTGATCACAATCCAGCTATCTTATTGACCCAACAACACATTAATTATTGATATCAATTGTTTGCCTGAATCTAATTCAATTAAATGTTGTCGTCATCACCCTCATGGTAAAGTTGTGTTTATCACCAGGACTGCTAGAGAGTTTGAATGCCCTGCCAGGTGTTGCTTTGTGAGTGGGTTGCTTCATAGCTAAACACATGCCAGAGAATGATGGGCTTGATTCTAGTAGGATGTGAAGGGTACACTCAAATGCCTCACTAGATTTCTCCTAAATTGTGACATGTTCAGTAACACACTTAAACTATTAAAGGGACTCCTTCCAAATACTCCAAGGGGGCGGGGGCTTGGCTGCTTCCCCAAATTTCTAAAGGCACCTAATTCTTCTTGATTTAAAAGAGTATCACTACTTAGCAAACTATATGTTAAGTAGATGTAAATTAGCTAAACTAGACCACCTGATTTTATTTTTATTGTCTTATATATCCAAGCTTGTTAACAGAAATTACAGTGCCAGAAAATCTTTGCTATCATATAAGAAAGCAAGAAAATCTACCACAAACAAGGTGATGGATGTTAACTAGATTCATTGTAGTGATCATTTTGCAATATATACAGAGTCATTATATTGTACACCTGAAACTAATATAATGTTAAATGTAAATTGTACTTCAGTTACAAAAGAGAAAGTCCAAGATATATAACCAAGTTCATCGTTAAAAAATAATATATTCTTGAGATGAACACTCTCCTGTACCAGGCAATTGATTTTGTTTAATATATAGAAAAATCAAATATATATTCGTGGATTTTGACATTGGGACCAATTCACAAGAATTATACAGCACCATATATTGGTTTAATAAAAAGAAAAGCTTTAATGATCCAAGAATAAAGTGAACTATATAGTGAATTCCTGGTCATGGGGAATATAGGCCTAATGGTCACTGTCAGATAAAAATCCCATATGATCCAGATGGTTTATTAAAGGATGTCTGATAGCACCCCTGCCTTCAAAGTTCCAAATGTGGGCCATAGAAATAAATTCTACCCCTAGCTAACATTCACAGCCTTGACTATTGCTATATTAGTTATCCACAAGAGAGTTCAGGCTCAGAGTCTCTAATGAACTTGCAGTCAGGTGGTGCCTGGAGCTGCAGTACTCTGACGGCTTAAATGGGCTGATGGATCCAATTTCAAGGTGTCTCTCTTGCATGCATGACAAACTGGTGCTGGCTACTGGCCAGGAGACCCAGTTCCTCTCAATGTGGGCTATTTCACAGGAGTACTTGGATGTCCTCATGACGTGGTGCTCACCCCAAAGGTGAAAAATCCAAAAGGTCAAGGAAGAAGCTACAATGCCTTTATAACTTAGTCTCAAAAGGCACATATTGGCACTTGGATAAATGTGGGAGGGAACGACAGATTGGCATAGATATTAGGAAGCAAGGCTCATTGGAAGCCATCTTGGAGATTAGCTACTCTAGTCCAGCTTCTGCGTTCAATCTTTCCTGTCTATCTCACATGTAAAGCACACGTATGCTTCGTTGAGAGACAATTCTTCAAAGGTCTTTCACATTTGTGCACACCTTATGAGCAGAAGGACTGACTGCCTTTTGTTTCAGACTCTCTTTTCGGGGGTGTTTGTATAATGAGCACCATGAACAATACAGTTTTTTCCTCTTGAGGAAAAGACAGGTTTGTTTATAACCTTAAAATGTAGTATCTTCCTCTGAAGCAAAGTAGATGAATGCTTATTTTATGGTAAGATAAATATAATGTCTTCCTCTGGACGAAGGACAGGGAAGTTTTCTGTTATTTAAAGATATGGGTTTCCTAAACTCAGTGTTTCTCTCCTGTAATGCAACCAACTCTGCATGCAGATACCTACCTGAGCCTAACTGCATTGTCTCCATGCTACTTGGGGGTAGGGAACTGACACCATTATACTTATGGTCATGCTTCTCGCTGTGCATTGAGTAATAAAGTGCTTTTTCTCTGACCAGGGTACCAGCATCCTTGAAATTGTGGCAAGGCAACATGTTACCATGTAAGTATGGTACACCATCCCCCAGTCTTATCTCATTACAGCATCAGCTTGAAGACCAGGATCCTGGCATCCAAATCAGATCCAGGTGCACAGGTGTAACCTCAGATACAGCTCTGCGAGGGCAGCTCCTTGAATTTAGTTCCTCTCAGTCTGAAGACCTATGAACTAGAGGCAAGTTATGTCTCCATATACTCAGCATGCAGTGGGGACAGGTGTAGCATAACTGCTGTAGACCGTCCTCTTCAAATAGGGGGAATAGGAGGCACACATGAATAATTTCCCCACTGTAAAAATCTCCATAGGAAAATCCTGTGGGGCACATAATGCCAGTTCCTTGACGAGGGCTCAGTATGACTGCCTGAAACCTTGGTAAAGTCTCTGGGCTCTTGGTTCTGACCTCTTAGGCATCCTTCCTTTTGGATTAGAGATAACTAGTGTTTGCCCTGAACTACCTGAGTAGCTTTCCTAGCTTGCTTTTTGTTCATAGTAATTGAGGAATCCACAGCCTCTTTGTATTTTATACTGACTCTGTCCGTTTTAGTCCAAGCTGGTGGTGTCTCATCTAGTACAATTATAGTAAAAGTTTGTGGGTCTTTTATGGATTTTTCAGGGATTCATTTTACTGGAAAATAGACACACAAATCTTTTGCTTCCTATAAGCCTGCTGCAGGACAATGCCTTATGATTCTTAGAATTTGTATTTGTTTTTAAATTGATGATACATGGGATGTATGCCCTTAATATCCTTAGAGGGGCTTTGGTCTGTTTGCGGCTTCATCTTACATATTTCTGGGATCATTACAAAAGGCTCAACATTTACATCCTGGACTTCACCAGTGAACCATGTTTTACTGACTGTGTCCTGGGTTTGCTCTTTGCCTGGAAGCCTTTTTTAAATTTTAAGATCTTTTACTATCTGGAAGACTAGCGGTGAGAAATAGTTTTATATTTGAACCCAACAGCCCTGGTTCCTTTACCTTTAGCAGGTTTTTTTTGTTTTCCTTTACCTTTCTCTCCTGTCTTACGTGTTGCTATTTGTTGCTACAGGAAGCTGGGCAGCACTTCAATACCTTGCCTAGAAATCTCCTTAGATAGATCATTAAGTTAATTATGTACTCTGGTGGGGGGTTGTGGTTTCCCACCTTACACAGGAAATAGTATTACTAAATTTCCTGCCATTTTAAAAATGTGATCTCTTTCCTCCATTTTCCTCAAATTATGTTAAACACTCACTGAGAGCCTTCATGAAGGCCATCACTCACGTTTAACAGTCTCTTCAAAGCTTCTTAGGATTTTATTAACACTCTTCCAAGGTACTTGCAGCTTCTGCCCACTGTTGGGTTGCACCACCAATCCCACATGTTTTAGAATTTTTTTTTTTTATCACACCACTTCACTTTTTTGTACCAAAATCTGTACTAGTTACCTATTTTTGTGTAGCAAACCATCCGAAATTTGTATCTTAAAAAATAATCATTCATTATCTCCCAAGGTTTCTGGTAGTCAAGAATTCAAGAACAGTTTGGTAGGGAAGTTCTGACTTGAAGTCTTTTGTTGAGTTCCAGTCAGATTCTGGCCTGGGTTAAAGCTATTTGAAGGTTTGACTGGGTCTGGGTTATTTTCTTTCAAGATGTTTCCCTGACTTTTCTATGAAGTAGTCACTGGCTTCGGGTCAAGGACCTCTATTCCTCTCCATATGGGTCTCTCCTTGGGGGTGTTTGGGTGACCCTACAGAACAGTGTCTGGTTTAGCCCAAAGAAAGTGATTTGAGAGACCAGGGTGGAAAGTGTAATATTTTTAATGACCTAGTGATAACTTCCATAAACTTCACTGATCACACCAAGCCAGCTCTGACTCAATGTGATGGCATGTAGACCACATTAAAGAAGTGAGGACCACTGGAGATCTTCTTGCAGGCCCACTATTACTGCTACCAGTCATGAATCTAGAAATTTAAGAGTTCTCCATGACCCATGAAGAAGAAAGTGGTGAGAAGAAAACCATTTATGTGCTGGGTATTGTTGATCAGAGGAATATAGTCAGACTCAAAATTTTGGCGATTCAAATGTGGAAACAAGGGATGATCCCAAATCCTGTTATCAGGTTGAAATGTGCATGTCTGTATGTCTGTGTTTTTAACTTTTTTACATGAAACATGAGATTTAAAAAAATATATAGATATAAGCCTTTTATTTTGAAATAATTTCAGATTTATAGAGAAGTTGTAAAGACAGTATGGAGTTCCTGTATACCTTTCACCCAGTTTTCCCTAATATTAACATCTCATATAACTGTGGTACATTTGCCAAAACCAAAACATTAACGTTGGTGAATCATATGGATTAAACTGCAGCTTAGTTTGGATTTCACCAGTTTTTCCACTGATGTCCTTTTTCTGTTCCAAGATTCAGCCTAGGAAACCGCATTACATTTAGAGAATGTAAAGTGTCACATCCCCCTCTTGAACCACACCTCATGTTCCCAGCTCTCCTGCTCCCTCTCTCCCACCACAATCATTTCAAACCTTATTGAGATGTCCAGTCCCTCATCTCTTTCCTTTTTCCATTCATTCTCCTCTTGGCTTTACTTAATTCTCTATACACCTGGACCACAGGTTTCACTACACTGGTGGTCATTCAGTTTTCACTGTATCAGTTCTCCACCTTCCACAGGTTTTCACTGTCCATCAACAGAAAACTCCAACTCTGGATAAATGAAGTCTCCAAATCTCCCCCCAACCCATCCTTACATTGGTGAGCACTCTTAGAGAATACATACCTGCAGATTAGGACCTCTGAAAGTTCACACTGTCTAATCACCAAGTTTCCTCAGTGCTCCCTGGCAGTTCTCCTGAATAGCCCTCATCACCATCCCCTATTTAGAATGGCTCTAAGAGTCAATCACTATTTTACACTTTTTATACTATTACACCTACCCCCATCACCATTCAGAAAACTCTCTCTCCAACTTCACTTAGGAAATACAGGAATTAGGAAGAACGTACCAGACTTCTTCCATAGCTGTACCCACCCTGACTCCACACTTTCTGGCACCTGCTCTCATCTTTCCTTACCCCCTGCTCAGTGGAGGAGGCTCTGATTTTGACCATGGACGGTCATCCACATCATACTTGTGATGTACACTCCTTCTGCTCCTTGGAACCTCACCCCATGAGTCATCCCAGCTCTGCATCAATCTGTAACCTCTCCCCACTTGCTGCTCTGCTTCCTCCTGCCCATGGGTTCGTGTTCTTTTCCTACCTCAGAAAAACTCTCCTGCAATCCTACTTCCCCCCTTGCCTACTGCCCTAAAGACATTTCTTTGGTTTTCAGATGCTGTCTTGGGACCTACATGCATTGTTTTGGCTTCACTTTTCATCATTCACTCCTCAATCTTGACAGTAGAGCATATGTCCCATTGCTCCATGAAGCTGATCTTGCTGAGGACACTAGAACCCGTATACTGTCAAATGTCACTGCACATCATCAATTATTTTTCCTGAGCCTGCTGCAGGATTGGACTCAGTGACCTAGTCTTCCTTCCAAAGCACTCTGTCCTTTAGCATCCAGATGACAAGGACTCTGTCCTCTCCTGATCTTGCGGGTTGTTTTTTTTCCTCTTAATTCTCTTTCTCAATCTCCTTTGCAAGCTTCTTCTTTTCCACTTTTAATATTGGGGTTTCATCCTGGCTTCACTTTCTATTCTTTCTTCATTGTTAATGAAATGATCATACCAACCCCTCCTATAAACTATCACCCCACTGGCTTCAGAATAAAATATACCAGGCTTAGGTTTCTTCATACCTAATTTATTTATAGAGCATGGATTTTCAAGTAAATAAGTTTTTTAAAACTTTTTTTTCTGAAAACACATGTGTGAAAGTTACAAATATTCAAAAATATTTGAATTTGAAATAATTATTAAATTAAAATAATTTTAAAATTTCTTAAATTTTACTGACATTTTCTAAAAACTGGTTAATTACAGTTTGATATTATTTGAATGCTATTTCCTAGAGATACATATAGGGTAAAATTTTAAATACTTGTCATTTCTTCTTTTATTTTCACTCTTTCCTCATAAAAAATGTCAAATATTTATTACTATTTGTGTTCTTCCCAGTGGTATTGCAAACTTTGGAAATATCATCAAAGTTATACCTGCAATTTGAATTTTCTATGTAATACTTATGCCAGAAATTTTAGTTTTTGCATAACTTAATACTCAAAAAAAGTTAGCCATAGTATTAGTCAATTTTTCCTGTGTAAGAAACAACCACAAACTTTCAGTAGTTTACAGGGGTCCTGGGTCTGAAGGTGAGCTGTGGCTAAGCTGCTTTGGGCTGAGCTCAACTAAGTCATACATTCCAGGCCTCCAGAATGTTTCCGGGGTGCTTTCCAGGTCTTCATTTGGAGGGCACAGGCTGAATAGGACAGGGACCACCTGAGGCCCAAGAGCCAAGCCCAACTTCACAAGCACATTTAAAACTTCTGTTGGATCAAGTCCAGTAATGTTCCCTTGGCTAATATAAGTCACATGGCCAAGTCCATCACCGATTTGGTAGAGAGGTGCATTCCACCCCAAGGAAAGGCACTGCACTGTTCCTTCCACATGTAGTCCTACTATGGTGAGACAGCGCAGAATAAAATATAATCTGACCTGTCAATACCAGTGTATAGCTATTAGGGTGGATCTTGAATGACCATTCTGATCATGCGGCATGAGCAGGAATCTGGGCTTCTTTCACTATAAACACTAAACTTATGTTCAAGAAAATCATCTCCAGCATCTTCCCTCTTTATCAGCCAGAGAGAGATCCTCCAAAATATGTATTATGCTCCAGCTTTTTTCAAGACACCAAAAATTCCACAAAAATATTTGACCTTTTCAGTGTACTGGCTTTTATCTTTTTAATTTAATTTTCTATAATTTGTTTCTGATGTGTCCTATATGGGAACTCACTCAATTTAAACTATCAGAAATCCATGGGTAATGAAAAATCACCAACATTTGGAACGACTGCCGAGACAGAGACCAATCCTCCAACCCTGTTCTCAGACCCTTGAAAAAAGATGTACTCCAGCACAATTATGTCAGGGGGAAATAAGGAAGAAATGACCACTTCACCCAGTTCTAAAACATATCAGATATAGTAAATATGGAGTTACTCCCTATAATGCAATCTGTGATATTCTTAGGGTTAAAGGAATGAGCAAAAATTCCTCGGTATCTCATTCCCTGGATTATATTTTACTCAGTAAGACTGATTTTCATAAATACATTTGGTCAGGAGTTTCCATTTACAGCCTATTTCCCCATAGCAGTTTCATAAAATCCTACATTAATAGAGTCTTAATAAGCATTATCACCCCTCCCAAATGCCAAACACATTTGGGGAATCGTTAAAACAAGTTATTTGTTATGAGTTTAATCAGAAGATTGAATCAACTAAAAGACTTTCAACTTCCAAGAGGAAACACAGATGTTCATGGTTTCCCATATGCACTGAACCCCAGACTCTTTTCCTGTGGAGCATCTTAGGCAATAGATTTCTGTAGAACAAGAAAGGGAAAGGCTTATCTAGGGAATGACCCATGAGAACATAACCCCCTCCCATATGCAGGGGGTGCTATCGTGGTGATTGGTCTCCAGTGGGGCTTCCTGCTGGGAAAGAAGTGTATGCCCAGCCTCAAGGGACTGACAGACCCCACCCGCTTCAGATGAATACCTTAAGAACAGAATTTCATTAATGAGAAAATGTAGGGGGAGAGGGAGGGGCCCTGGGATCCCAACCATTGCACGTTGCCTGAGAGGGTCCTCAGGTTCAGGTGGGGTCATTGTCTGTAATCACCTATTTGTCCCTTCACCAGTGTTGCATTTGTTCTGTTTCTAACAGACTTTGAAAACCAAATCAGTTAGTCTTTTCTCTTCTAGATTCAGCCTCTTCCTATCACACATGGAGTTAATTTGTAGGCAGAATAGAAGCCTGTGTTCCACTCCATCTAAATTCTCCTTTCTGCTGTGAGCTTGAGCCCAAATAGTGGAAGGCAATATGATGATACTGTCTAATAAGGCAGACAACAAAGTACAATGAAGATGCTTCTCCTTATGTCTATAAATGAGCTATTATCAGAGGTGGAATCAGCAGGAAATCCTTAATGGAAAGAGATGAAGGTAGATTAGATAGACCATCCTGCACAGGCAACAGGGGTTGCACAGGTAGCTGAAGGACAGGGGGAGGGTAGTAACTATGTCTATCCCTGGCACAAGGGACTGAATGTGGTGCAGACTCAACAGACTGCTTTTAAATAAATGGTAACTACAAAGAACTGAGAATTGTCCAGCAGACACCTCAGGCTTAGAGTCTGATGAATGTTGTGGGAGATGAAAAAAATTCTATTTTTGAATAAAATTTCCAGAGCAAGTGTTAGGTGATTTGCCAAAAAGCACAATTTATCTTGATAAACTGTAATATAAAAAAGGCAAAAAGTACAGCTGGCATGATCATTTCCCAGGTAATCAATGCATATGGAAAGAGGGGTCCTAAAAAGGGGAAATGATGAAACCTGGATATTAATGTTAAAACCGAGACAATCTTCTGCCTTTCGTTATCATAAAGTGGCAGGCAATTAAATTAAGAGGGAAAACTTTTCTCAATTAGAACTATGCCTTGGCTCAGGGACATTCAAAAATGATATTTTGCAATAACATGCCCACAAGAAATCACACCCTTTCTGAAAAACAATCTGAGATTAAAACTATATTTTTAACATATTAAAATTCAAACCCTATATCAGAATATAAATTAAAAAGTATTTGTACATGTGTTCAGCTGTCTGGAGATTCCCCCTGACCCCAGCTGCCTCCAGTCATATGCTCCTGCAGGTAATAACTTTCAACAGGCTCTAGTTTCCTCATTCCTCAGATGGCTGTCATTATAACATTAATCATCATAAAATAATTTACGTTTTATGCTGACATTTAAATATGCTTATATATCTATATCAGAGTCTCTACCTCTAAGATAAACAATTTCTCATATTGGATAGGAGAAGAGCAGAGTGGGGGAGAGACAAAATGAGTGTGTATTGTCAACTTAAAAAATATGTACAACCTAAAAGTTGAGGGTTATGTTTTATTACTATTTTTTTTATTGAAGTGTGATTTTATTGAAGGTTGATTTACAATGCTGTGCAATCTCTGCTACACAGCAAAGTGACTCAGTTGTACACATCTAGACATTCTTTTTTTGTATTCTTTTCCATTATGGTTTATTTGTGGTGACCTAAATGAGAAGGAAATCCAAAACAGAGGGGATATATGTATACATATAGCTGATTCGCTTTGCTGTACAGTAGAAACTAGCACAGTATTGTCAACCAACTAGACTCCAATGAAAAAAACAAAAAAGAGTAATCCTAAGAGTTCTCATCACGAGGAAAAAAATTTTTTCCATTTCTTTAATTTTGTATGCATATGATATGATGGATGTTCACTAAACTTATTGAGGTAATCATTTCATGAGGTATGTAAGTCAAATCATTTTGCTGTACACCTTGAACTCACAGTGCTGTACGTCAATTATGTCTCAATAAAACATGAAGAAAAAAAATAGAATAGTTTGCATCTACCAACCCCAAACTTCTAGTCCATTCCTCTCTCCTCCCCAACTCCCTTGGCAATCACAGGTCTGTTCTCTCTGTCTGTGAGTCTGTTTCTGTTTTATAGATCGGTTCATTTGTGCTGAGAGTTATGTTTTATTTGGAGAAATTTTTAGGACTCCAGGCCCAGGAGAGAGCATGTCAAGTAACCCTGAGGGAACTGCTCCGAAGAGGTAAGGGGAGAGCTAGTATATATAGGAGTTTTGCAACAAAGGGCAGGTAGTCTGAACTTCAAAAGATTATTGTTAATTAAAGAAACTAGATACCTCAAGTTAAGGTATTTAGTGCTTTTCTATGTATGGGAAGGTGCAAAGAATCTGGGCTCACTGCAATCATTCCTTTGATATGCACCTTAGCTACATCCTGAGTTTCCTCAGGGCTCACCGCCACAGAGGAGTGGCTCAGCCACAGAGGAGTGGCTGCAGTGTAATGGCTGCTAGGTGGCAGGTGTTTTTTCTTTCCTTCCTGAGCTCCCTCAGGACTCACCAAATCACATCGTCACTGATGACCCTGACATCCTTTGTTTACTGATATGGCAAGTAATATTCCATTTCTCAGTATAATATGTATAAAATTGAGAGCATTTCAAACATCCTCCCATGTGCTTGAATAAACACACCAAATAAATTATGAATTACAGTAAGATTGACTCTAATCTTTCTCAAATTGGGAATTTAACACAGCACTGAACAAATATCATTATTCCCCTGAGATAGTAAGGGCTGGGTTACACAAAACCTGCAGCCTTCCTGCTCAATGAAAATAAAAATATTGCAAATCTAAGTCTAGGGGATTTAAATTTACAAGTTCAAATTTAAATACGCCACATGTTCAGGTATTTTTCTCTTCTTCTTTTCTTGAGCTGCAGTGATACATTTTGCAGAAATTCAGAAGTGCTGTTACCCCCTTAAAAGTAACTGCCAAAAATTACACTCCTGCCAGCCAATACATGCCTTGGAGTGAAGAAAACAGCAGGCTGAAACCTCTAATCCAATCTGAGTGAGATGGCATGGACTCCATTTCCTGCTTTGTCCCAGTTGCTGTTTCAGATGTGGCGGCTGACCCACCAATGGAATTGTTGTTTGTGCTTGTAAGGAATGTCACACACATGTGTCAGGGTTGGCCTTGTTCCCAGTGGCCACCTCGCTGTGATTCCAGGGTTCCTGTGGGGGCTCATCACCCTTCTCCAAATCTCTTTTTCTCCACTCCCTTGCCAAAGTAAAAAAAATGCACAACGTGAGAGGTGTGAGTTAAGTTTTATTTGGGGGAAAATGAGGACTACAGGCTGGGAGACAGCATTTCAGATAGCTCTGAACAACTGCTCCCAAGAGGCAGGGGGGGTAAGTTCAGTATAGATGTGATTTTGGTGAAGGGGGAGTCCATGCAATCAAGC
>NW_020837973.1:7058008-7100986 GCF_003676395.1 Aethalodelphis obliquidens
CCCAAGCACATATTTTTTGCAGAATGTTCTGCTAGTCTCATGAAAGTTTCTGCTAGTCACAAGTAGACATCACCATGAAGGATTTTAGTGCTTTTCTAGATACGAGGAGATGGAAGAATTGGGCTCATTAAATTGTCTCCTGAAAATATCTAACTATCTGAAGACCTGTTCTGCGAGTTTTTCCCAGAGCACAGAGGGCGTCATTTCTGCTCTCGCACTGAACTCCTTTCACGGGGTGTTGAAAATCAGCAGCTACAGCGGCTCATGAGAGGTAGGTGGCAAGTGCCAATTTGTAGTTGACACCCTGAATCTTTTACTGTTTCAGCATTATAATCTTATAATAAAGGCCATTGTTGTGTGGATTATTTCCAAGATTAAGGTAAGGGCCAGCACTCTTTATCCAATTTTACTGTAGTTGGATATTTCCCATTCCTCTAAATTCACAGTTTTAATAAATAGGACCAGAGCTGGAGAACAACCAGACCCATGACTGAGGGTTTGTCAGAGAGGGTAGGGTGGGTCCGCGGGAGAAAAAGTGGATATGTGAAATACCAGTACACAATTTTTCTTCTTTGAACATCTGTCAAAAAGCTAACATCTGTCGAAAAGCTTTCTAGAACTTCATGGGGGAAAAACAGATGGAATTTGCTCATAAATTAGTCCAAAAGGAAATCCATAGTCAGATTCAGAGTGGAGTTGAGCTTCCTTCTCAGTATTACATGTGTGGAAAGAGTAACCGTGCTTTTGATCATCAAGGTCCATTTGGCAGACGCTTCTTATGGTCACACATTCCTTTGATGAGGAATTGGGACTTTGATCGTTTGGGACTGACATTCAGCATTCTGTTTGCTCAGGCAGTCCTGGGTGTCATTTCAAAATCTAATTTGGATTTTGATTTGGTTGGGAAAATGCTTTTCTCATTTGGATGTATAGTCCTCTGATGCTGGTAAAACTAATAATAACATTCTTAATGAGCGAAGTTGGTAGAGCAATTATTAACGAACTTTGGTCAGAATTGACATTAAGATCAAGTAAGATGGGACAAACAGAGAACCAATAGTAATTATAGTCTGTGTTAAACACTACAAATCTAAAAGGAAACAAGCAGTGAATTAAGAGAGTTTAATCTATATAGATGCAAAAGACCTGTCTCAAACTGCAGAATTAAAAAAAAAAAAAGACAATTTAAAATCCTTGGAGACCATTAGGTCACAAAGTTCATTTTCCAGCTCTGGACTCCTGATTTTTCAGTTATTTGGGGATTTTTTAAAAATGTATTTTATTTTTAACTTTCCTAAGCAGAGATTTCATAGCTATTCAGATCACCCTTTAATATTAATGTGAAGCAACAGTGGCTCTGTCGCCATAGGATTTAATTTAGACGGGGTGGTTTCATAAATCTATCAACAGTACTGGGGTGGAGAACCAATTTAGTTATTTTCTCCTTTGGGAGACTAGAGCATGCTGCAGTGATAATTTGAGATGCTGAGCCTTGAGTGGACCTTGTTTTCTATGCTGAGGAGCTAGCATTTTTTGATAGCTGTTTTATGTTACTGTCTAGACGAGATTACCCTTATATGAGACCCAGAGGAAGAAGGCATTAGTTCTAAGGGAGGGAACCATAATTTGTTCAGGGGAGGGGGGATTTCAGTTTGGAAATACTGATACTCAGTGGATGTTAGGATAGGGTGATAGTCAGGGGAGCGCTAATGACATTTTGATAGGTGCATTCTTTATTGTAGATTACCATCCCCCACGTTGTAGGACTTTTAGTAAACCTACCCTCCTCCCCATTGCGTCCCACTCAGGCATTATAGCAACCAAAATAGCTCTGCACACTTCTGTGTATCCCACAGAGGGGCAGTATTAACCACACTTGGGATTGAGGGTCTTACTGGGACTAGACCATGTAGAGCTTTCGATCATGTTGGTTTAGAGCCTCTGAGAAAGAGATCTCAACCCCACAGCCACATGACATTTTATTTTAAAGGGTCCCTATGGGCTATGGCTGCATGTGTTTGGGTCAGAGCCAATTCTCACAGGCTGCAACAAAGTTGTTGAGCTAAGCTGGCCTAGGCCAAGCACAGGCCATTCATTCTCAATAAAACCAAAAAGGCACTTGGGTACCAGCAAATAAGTATGTCTTGGGGGTGATCATTAGCAATGGTAGGCATGTGAGCTGTCACTTGACATTGAACTACAAGGGCAAAGACATTGGGCCACAGAAACCTGAAAAGGCATTGTGGTCCACAGAGGGCTTGATTAGCAGGTGTACCTAAGGCAGGGCCTCCTGGTGTAAATCCTTAAGGGGACAGTCTATTCCTCTCCAACAGACACTATGAGGAGGCCCAGCTCTGCTCATGACTGGGTGGGAAATTTTACCTAATTCAGGAGTTCAATATTGCCATCTGATCTAAGATACATTTTCCAGTTGCTCTCCTGGGTAGGAACACATAGGAAGTGACCTCAAAGCCCCAACAGTTTCCCTGCTCAACAGAGATTCACATTCTGTAACTCACGCAAACTGTTGAGAATATTGTGACGATCAATTAATCTGAAATGAAGCCCTCACACACTAGGGTTTTGAGGGCTGGTGGAACTGCTGGAAATATTGGGTAGATTATTCTGAGGAACATTATGGCTTCACAGAGGAAGGAATTAAATTAATATCATTATGTAAGAAAGTATGAGAGTTTGGACAGAGAATGCTAATGGTTTCATATTAGATTGTTTCCTTATAATCGTGATTTCAAAGACTGAAGATAGCATCTGACATGAGAAGTGAAAGGGAGTTATAATATGGGTTAAAACAAGACTTCACGTCTGTGTTGCTTTGTTTCCTTATACAGCAGGTACACAAAAAGACCAAGTCACGTTTTGGGAGAATTGCTGTGGAATTTGGTAATGAAGAGTTCTGTTTCACTGAATTGTTTGAAGCTCTTTTGAGACAACATTTGCTGTAGTATTATCAAAATTCACCTGTGATCCAGCTCAGAAGTGAAGACTTTGGAGCATAATATGATGGCAGGTGTTAGTACCTTCTGGAAGGCAGTCACGCTGCTGAACAGTTTGCGCTGATCAGGGGTGCTAGAGGAATGTGGACTAGAGTGTGGCTGAGTTGGCCTCAGAACACAGAGATGGAATCCTTTAGACCCTTTTGATTGTTGCCCATTTCCCAGTTGCCCATGTCCTCTTGGCCATATCAGCAACAGCAGTGTAAATATTCATAGTCTATTAGCTTTAATCATCAATCAGTACGTAGGACCTACTCCACCTACTGATACTGGTAGCTATCCAATATCACTATCAATTCCAATATCCAATATGAATATCAACTCCAGAGTAGCAATTATGATACACAGCTCAAAATGGTTCGTTTTCTAATCTTCAGAGGTATTGACATTTGAATAATTTTTTAAAAGCCAGCGTAAAATTTCCCAGTTTCTCTCCTAAGCTAATCCTCTGCAATCCCATCAGGGATGTGAACCTTATCTGTAGTAATCCCTGCACAGTACCACTCGGAATCTTAAAGCTCCTGTGGTTTGTAGCCACCTGGATCTCAGAGGCACCATCTCCCAGACAAGGGGACACAGGCTCCCTGTGGTTTCCCAGCTCCGTGGAGACATCTGGGTTCTGGGCATGGCCCAAGGCCCAGGAGGATTTAGTGTCATTGGTGCTTTAAGATCTTGAGAGTGTTTCCCTGCAGTGCAGACCGCCTCTCCTCACCATTCTCAAGATGATGCATTTGATCAGTGCCTTGGGAAAAACTAAAGCAGGGGTCACTTTAATCTTCATAAACCATCTTTATGGCTCCTCTCGGGGTTAGACTTATGGTTTCCTCTTGTGGAAAACCCCTTTAAAGAAACAAAATGCTAAGCAGAAATGCTCATGTCAGATGTACACAAATCCTTTGTGAAATTGAAAAAAAAATGCAGAGGATTTTTATTAATCTTTACAAACTGACAGAATGAGAAGGACCATTTTTAATGTTATGTCCCATGTGACGGCTTCCTGTCTTAGTCTGCTCAGGGTGTCATAACAGAATACCATAGACCGGGTGGTTTAAACAGCAGGATTTTATTTTCTCACAGTTCTGGAGGCTAGAAGTCCAGGAACAAGGTGCCAGCAGGGCTGGTTTCTCCTGAGGCCTCTGTCCTTGGCTTGCAGACCATCACCTTCTCTTGCCGCATCCTTGTGCGGCCTTTCCTCTGTGAGCACACACTCCTGGTGTCTCTTCCTCTTATTTGTCCTGTTGGATTAGGGCCCCGCCCTTATAACCTTATTTAGTCTTAATTACCTTCATAATGGCTCTATTTCCAAAGACAGTCACATTGAGGATTAAGCTTCAACCTATGAATTTTGGGGGGACAAAATTCAGTCCAGGAAACCCTTCATGCTATGGGCTTTCTGCTTGTGGCATATGATGTGCTCATGTTGGAAATCAGGCTGCAGGGTTCACACTTAATTGTGCTCATGTTAAAAGCATTAGGAGGGAGCTTCCCTGGTGGCGCAGTGGTTGAGAGTCCGCCTGCCGATGCAGGGGACACGGGTTTGTGCCCTGGTCCAAGAAGATCCCACATGCCGCGGAGCGGCTGGCCCCACGAGCCATGGCCGCTGAGCCTGCGCGTCTGGAGCCCGTGCTCTGCGGCGGGAGAGGCCGCAGCAGTGAGAGGCCCGCGTACCGCAAAACAAAAAAAAAAAAAAAAAGAACATTAGGAGGCTCGTCATGTTAACAAGCTTGTATCTGTCTGTTGGTCTCAGATCACCTGAATTGTATAGGGATGGACAGGAAATGTAATAAAATGAGATAGAGAAATGCATTCCCAGCACATTTCCTTCCGAGCGACTTAGGGTCATGTCATAGTTAGCTTCATGAGTCAGAGGCTGGCACTAACAGAGCTCTGAAATCAGGATACCACATGGGTCAAATAACATCTCAGAGATGCGAATTCGGATACATGTTCCCAGGAGACACCACAGACCGAGGTCCTTCCCAGAAACGCCTCCTCCGATCATCTGAGTTAGAGAAAGCTGATCCATTGTCACTACCTTAATAAGAACCCGAGGTATAAGCCTTTGAAATTATGTGTTAGTAAGACTGTATTTTTCTTCTGTTGAAAATTTCCCTGGCCCTTTCACAATAAAACAAGTCTGTGAGATGGACAAGAGTGGCACCCAGCTTCCTCATTCTCCCTGGACTGCAGGGTCCACCTGGGATCTCTCAGGCTTTAATTCTAGGATGTATAGATATAGAGGGACTGGCTGCATGTGGGGGTAGTCGTTGATCCCTTGCTCCATTACTCCCCAGATGCTACTCCTTTAACATCGCGAAAGGCTCAGGCCCTGGGGCCCCTCCACCTGTCACCAGGAGCTTGTGCTGGATTCACTTCCTTCCCAACGGCCCTTGTCCTTTGGCAGTACCTGCCTGACAAAACCCCAACCTTGGAGGAGCCCCTTTCTCTCCCAGCACTTGGACAACACTCTGAGAAATTAACTGATCCACATGGGATCCAGATTTCAGAGCCTTGTTGGTCCCAGACTCTGACCCATGGAGCTAAACACACACAGGATTTAAACTTGCTTGGACGTGTTCTTGCAATTTCTTTTTCATCTCATTTTATTACCTTTTCAGCCAGTCCCTGTACAACTCAGATGATCTGAGACCGATTGACAAATACAAGCCTGTTAACCTGCTGCTCTCCATAATGTTCCGATATGAGTCTAAATGAGAGTGAATCCTATAGCCTGGTCCAGACTTTCCCTCATTTCCAGGGCGAGCACATCATTTTTCACAGGCAGAAAGACTTGATGTGACTGACCGTTATTCAGTGGACATACGTTAAAAATGGCTCTCAATTTGTCAATTTGCATAAATTAATAAAAATGCTCTGATGTTTTTTTCCGTTTCATGAAGGATTTGTGCAATCTGAAATGAACAATTCTGCTTCGAGTTGTCTTTCTTTAAAGATGTTTTTCCATAAGGGGACCCCGTAAGCCTAACCCCTGGGATGTCTCACCCATGCTTAGTCATGCACACCATCATCACTACTGCACATAACTCCCTCTACACAGATCACCAGTTTCTCTCTTCTCCATCGCAACCAATCTATGTCAAAATGTCTCCAGTCTCCTCAACTCCTTGACGCCTCTGTTGCCCTCACTCTCAGCCTGTAGAGGAAATGGAAACCAGCAGGAATGATCGCCCTCAGTTGCTCTGACCCCGACCTTACCTGCATCCTTCCCTCCTGTTACCTGGGGTGCATGTGTTTCCTTCCACCCAGCCCAGTTCCTCCTCTGAGACTCTAGACCCCATTACCTCTTCTCTGTTAGGAGTGTAGATGAACGTAATGTTTCTAAATGTTCTAATCATTTTATTAGAGCAAATTATTAGTGATTGAATGGCAGGAGACACACTGTTTGAGAATTTTGGTGTATGTTGGTAAATGGCCTCCAGGTAACCTGAACCACTTCACCTCATACTGACTGTGCATGAGTGTACCCACTGCCTTACCTACTCCCTAATTCATTCTGGGTGTTGTAATTGAAAAAACCAAAACCAAAAAACTTTTGCCTGCCCAGTAAGGGGGAACTGGTATTTTATTATTTAAAATTTGTAACATTATACTAGGGAGTAGACATTTCTTACCATTTTTTTTCTTTGCAAGTGCTTATTGACCTTTATTTCATTTTTTCTCTTTTGTCATTGTCTAGTATTCTTTATCCCTTCTCCAGAACACTTTTAAATATTCCACGGTGGCATCCATAAGAGGTTTTCAAGATTACAAACAGATGAAATATTAACACCTTTTCTGTGCTTATTAGGTTTTAGGAATAATTCTTAGTACTTTTATTCTTTTATCTTATTTAATACAGTAGCAATGCCCAGAGCTGAACTTTTTACTCTATCAGGTTTCCCCAATGTGTATATAATTGTCCCCATCCTATCCAATACTCAGCCTTGCAAATGAATTTATAATGAATCTCTATTGGTTTCATGAATGAACAAGTCAACGAAAGTATGGACGTTTATATGTGACAGTCCAGATCTGAGTATTTTCTTGCAAACTTCATATGACTCAACTCATCTGCTGAATTATAAATCACTATTTGATTTATATGAATGTAGTAGACAACACGAATGTCTTTTTTTTTTTTTTTTTGCTAAGACCAAAGAAACAGATAAGAGTCTAGAGGTAGCAAGCAGATGCTGATAATAAAAGACCAGGATGCCCTGTTGTGAACTCTCAGCGCCGCTCCCTGTGGAGGGCGCCCCCTTTAGGCAACCTTGGGCACCTCACGTTCGCTGAAACCAGCAGAGGCTCCACAACCAGCGGCGCCCCGGCGGGTGTAGACACAGGCCTCCAGCTCTGAGCATAAGCCTCAGGTTTCCTTATTGGTTTGAAACACACTGGGCCCTAACTGGGCAGATAAGAGACCGGATACCTACGAAGCTGTGTTAAGTTTTCCTAAGTAGCATGATGCGCGCGCGTTTGGAGAGTCCGACGTTACGGATCTCAGCTTCTTCGGCTTCTTTACCTGCACCAGGTGTGCCCTTTGCAGACAGCCGGTCTCTCTCCGACTCGGCTGGGCTGCAGGCCCCCGCCTCGCCGACGTAGCCCCCGAGCTGGAGGGTGGAAAGTGAATCTGTGAGGCTCTCAGGTGCGGGAACGACGGTCCTGGGCCAGTTCCTGCATTTCCCGCCGAGAAAGCTGTGCCTGAGGGTCCGAGGCGTCTCTCTTTTTTTTTTTCCCCCAACAAATTTATTTATTTATTTATTTATTTATTTATTTATTTATTTATTTATTTATTTAGGCTGCGTTGGACGAGGCGTCTCTTGACTCCCACAGGGCCGAGCCTCCCCGGGGCCCAGGCACCCGCAGCCGGGTTCCCTCCACTGAGCCCGGGCCCCTCCGGACACGGTCTGGGAAGGTCAGGAGCTTGGCCAGACCAGCCGATCCTCGGTCCCTCGGGGCCGTGTCTCTGCTGAGTCGCTTCAGTCAAAAAGCACCCATGTCACCCAATTTATTGTCAATGTTACAACCTTACCGACTGCCATTTTGATACAGGATTTTAGCCGAATCACCCTTTACGGGTCATAACTTCGTCAGATAAAGTTGACTCATTCTTTTTCCATAAAGTTCAGTTGTCAAATTCCATTGCAGCTTCGAGTTACCAAAGTACACTTTTTTTTTGGATGGCTTCGAAGTTGTTTTTTCCTCCTATCTTTTGGAAACTTGTCCTGCATGGAACTGAAATGTCCCAGGGGAATGACCCTGATCACAGCCAGATCTGCTGTGTGAGATGCTTGAACAGGGCGGGTCCCAATCCCCAGGCTGCTGGGTTGAATGACACACGAGTGGGATGTGCCTAAATAGCCTTGACAGCACAGATCACCAGCACTTGTAAATCGTCTATTAGAAATTATAGGTGATGTGACGGTCCCTAGTGGTGTTTGTTACCATAACTGTACAAAGTGGGAAACCCAACAGTACCAACCAACATAGGCTTACTCAAACCTAATATATTGAAAGACTTTGAATTTAGAAATAATGGCATTTATGAAATCATTCCTTAAATGTTTATTGAACAATTGTGATGTGCAGTTACACATCTTCCGGGTAGAAACAAGACCTCCTCTTCTTTCTCTTGTTTCTGCATTTTTCCATGTCCACAGCTTCACAGGTTCCAGCAGGTTTCCGATCCCAGCAGGGGCCAGCGCAGTCCTGGGGGCCTGATGGGCAGGTACACCCTCTCCCCCTCCTCACATCACGTGACTGAGGCTGAGCCCAGCTCCTCCCACCAGCTCCGTCTGGTCTGTCAATCACATTATCATTTCCTCAGGTCAGGAGTTTGCACGTTACCAGGGTTTACCTTCACCGGGGTCACTTTGGATTCAGCATTTCCTTGCACACCTATCCACACGTCCAGAGAATTCTTCACGTTCTCTTTTCCTTCTGTAATTTCTGCTCCTTCCACCACCACCTGACACTCACCTGACACTCCTCCTGTTACCTGGATCATTGCAAGTGTTCCTTGACTAACCCCGACTTCATTATTGTTCCTCCAGCTTCCCTCCCAGCCTCCTCCTACCTTTCCCTAATACACGTCTATCCAACCTGCTGCAGCCAAGTTGATCCACTTCGATTGTCAGGTTCACAAAACGTCACGAGATTTAGGACCATTTGCAATATGGCTCCAGCATTTAGTTCCATCTTTCTTTCCGAACTCTTCTTTCCACCAAATCTCTGCTTCAGACTCATTGATTAATCTAGGGCCTTTAAAATATGCCAGGTGCTTTGCGTTCATTCTCTTCTCTACTCTTTGTTGTCTTTCTCCTCCTATCATTTTTTTGAAGTTAAGCTTGTTCACACTTTGTGAGTCTGTCCATCTCGCATGGCTCTGATTTTCCTAGCCTTCCGTCATCCTCCTCTTCTGGGCTCTAAATTGTCGTCTGCTCCATTAACTGGGCCTTTTCAGTCATGCCTGTGTGTTTTCATAGCTTCCAAAAAACTACAGATGAGCTTTCCTGTGTCATCAGTTATCCTGCCTCCATCCAGGGCTGGGCAATATGGCCTTTTCTCTTCATCTTCATCGGTTTATGCCCCTTCATTAGCTTAGCATAGCTTAGCATACATTCATTAGGCATCTATTACAGCATAGGCCCTCTGCTAGGTGCTGGAGTTATAAATACTGTAACCTCCCTGGTCCCAGGACACTCACATTGAAGTAATGGCTACCCACATAAAAATAGGCAAATACATTTCAATGAAGAACATGTTGCTATCATATCATAGCACCCATTATCATAGGGTGCTATGATAATAGGTTTGAGTCTAAAGCGTGCTGATTTTAATCAATTATTTTTATTGAAGTATAGTTGATATACAATGTTGTGTTAATTTCTGCTGTACAGCAAAGTGATTCAGTTATACACATACAGACACATATATATACATTCTTTTTTTAAATATTCTTTTCTATTATGGTTTATCATAGGATATTGAATAGGTCTCTGTGCTATACAGTAGGACCTTGTTGTGTATCCATTCTCTATACAACAGCTTACATCCGCTGACCCCAGCCTCCCACTCCATCCTTCCCCCAACCCCCTCCCCCTTGGCAACCACCAGTGTGCTCTCTATGTGTGTGATTCTGTTTCTGTTTCAGAGATAGGTTCATTTGTGTTATATTCTAGATTCCACATATAAGTGATATCATATGGTATTTGTCTTTCTTTTTCTGACTTACTTCACTTAGTATGATAATCTCTAGTTGCATCCATGTTGCTGTAAATGACATTATTTGTTCTTTTTATGGCTGAGTAGTATTCCATTGTATATATGTACTATATCTTCTTTATCCATTCATCTGTTGATGGACATTTAGGTTTTTTCCATGTCTTGCCTATTGTGAATAGTGAAGCATATTGATTTTAAAACCTGCTCTATTATTTATTATCTCTCTCTCACATAGTGTCTGTGTTCAGTTATCTTCTCACTAAGATGAAATGAACAATAGCTCTATCACATGGTGACTGTGAAGATGAACATGATAATTTGATGCAGCACTTAGCTCAGCACCTGGCACCTTATACAAGCACAACAATGGTCCAGATTGTCATTATAACTCAGCCCAAGCACCAGGGAAACCGTCTGAGACTTACGAGCAGGGAATGAGGCAGGGGGTGTGGGGATACAGGCATTAGGGTTACAGGGTAAGATTTGAAAACTTAGTAAAAATTATTTTCTCTGCTGCTATTCTGACTACTTATTCTCCTGATAAAAATTTGCTCCACAGAAAGATTTGATACAAAATCAAGAAAGGGGGAAAAATGAATTAAAATTCAGTTTTAGAATACACAATGTGTTTAGGCAGCAGTATTATTCCTGGAAATACTCTTTTAGGAGAGAAATTTTCATATTCCTGTGTAACTCCTCCTTAGAAATATTAAGGAATAAACTTGGATAACCCAGTCTGTAAAATTCTCCTCTAGTTCAAAAACACACCCCTTCTCCCACTTGGGACAGTAGAAATCAAGGAGAAGTCCACTCTTTTCTGGCCAAGGAACTGTGGGGAGGAAGGATAGGAGGCATTGGTTCTGCTTTTCCCACCCCTGGAAAGTCAGGAAACCCCTCTCCCCAACCCCACAATGATGTGTGAGTCCAATATCCTCTCCCCTGAAACCTGGACTTCCATGAGGTAGAGAAATAAGGAGGGCAGCCCTCATAGACACTGGGCAATTTCTGAATGAACTAAATGAGTTGTTGGTAAGATGTTTGGGCACCAAGTAAGCTGTTTGGATATGGAGCTCAACAGGACAAAAAGATAAGTTTTGGACAAAGAAAGAGATTAAAATTTCTTTGCACATTTTTTTCTTAGTCAAATTTGCACCATCATTCCATGAGTGGGGACAGAGATGAGAAGTAGCATAATGACTGTGGGAAAAACACTCAAATTCTGCGGTCAGAATAAGGCTGGATGTGTCATCTCTCTTACAGTCATGTCCAACGTGTAAACCCTCAAGCGATGACAGGAACGTAAGTGACCTACTGAGAGTGTGTGCTTTGTGCACTCCAGGGCTGGGCCGAGTTGTATTTATTTTTATTTTATGACTTCTACTGGCAAATGGAAGACCTCCCTAAAGTAAAAATAGCTTCCTTTGTCATCTTATCATGGTTTGTTTCTTGTCTAATATTTTGCCTCATAATTTGTTGCTAGCATGATATATTTGGAAGCCAAGAGCAGGACACAGCAGTTAAGGGGGTCACAGGTCATGAGAAGGAAGGAGGAGATCTTTTCACAGAGAGGATAGAGTGGGGGAAAAATTTGAGAAAGCTCTGGTTATAATTGCATATTTTTGAGAAAAAATACAGTAAAGTGTTCTGAAATATTGCCACATCCACTGTTCTCAGGGATTAGTGAGTGTTGGAAAGGAGCTGGGAGAAGGAAGCTTAGAGACAGAAACCAGACGTGATGTCCTGGTACAGCTGGTAACCTGCCTGCCATGACTGAATGTTTGTATCTCCCCCAAATTCACCTGTTGAAGCTCTGCCCTCAGTATGATGGTACTTAGAGGTGGGACCATTGGGAGGTCACTGGGCCGTGAGGATAGAGCATTCATGATGAAATTAGTGTCCTTACAGAAGAGCAGAAGGTGGCTACCTGCAAACCAGGAAGCAGGCTCTTACCAGACACCAAATCTGTCAGTACCTTCATCTTGGACTCCCCAGCCTCCAGAACTGTGAGAAATAAATGTCTGTCATTTAAGGCACCTAGTCTGTGGTATTTTGTTATAGCAGCTCAGGCAGACTGAGACACTGTTGTTGTCTTCTGCCTGCCTTTGGGTGTGCCCAGGCATTAACACTGCAAGCCCAGGTTGGAAAGAGCCCTGTGTGCTTATTTCTCAGGGATTTGCTGCCAATGACAGTGTGAATGAAACATCCTTTTGTTAAACAGATTGTACCATGGTTCCTCAATGATTTTGATGCAAAAGTATGACCTCCCAGGGCACAAAGTTAGCAGGTTGGCAGATAATCACTGATGACCACGGGGTGGACATGATGTAGGCTGGTCTCTCCTGAGTGTAGGTAGGAGCGATGACTGCCTGGACATCTCAAGACTGCCCACTGCCTTTTTCAGCCACCTCATCCACTGGCCCCTTAAACGTGCCCAAAATCCCCAGAGTCAGAATCTGTGTCAGTCAGGCTCCAACCAGGAAAAGAAAAAACAATCTCAACATTGAAAAGCTTAGAGATTTAGCTACACAGGAAACAGAAGATGGGAGAAGCCAATGGGAGATAGTAAGACAGCTAAAGAAATTTCTCCACACGGTCTGGGGGCACTCACAGAGGGGCTGGTGTTTCTGGAGCCCAGGAACTGGGGTTGCCTGGCAGAAGCTAAGATATGGCCAGTCCGTTGAGTGAAGCTGGATCTAGAAAGACCAGCCGTTACTAGAGATGACACTTGGAGCAGAGGAAAAAGGTGGGGAGTTTCCTGGTTTCTTCCTTCCTCCTGCTCTGCAGTTGCCCCATTGGCAGGAGCCAGGGAAGAGGGAGCCTGGGATCGGCAACCCTCTGCACACGGAGCTCAGGGAGTGAAATGCCTAAGGATCAACCCAGGATGACAAAGTATTTATTGAGCATTAGCCAAATCCAGCATTGTGTCAGGCACCCCTGGAACATGCAATAGAATCAGACTGTGAAGAGCTTATGGCCTAATGGGGGGTTGGAGCTGCCCACAAAAATCAGAGTGGAAAGTCGTAAATGCCAGGAGACACTGCAGGTTAAGTGCTGTGGGAATTTAAAAAAGGGAAGAGTTTACATCTCACTAGGAGATCACGAAATTGACATGGCAAAGTAGAATCTGAGGTGCATCTTAAGAAGAGGCTGAGTTTGTGTGTGTGAACATGGGGGAAACACACCCAATCCAGGCTGAGCGAATGGGAGATGAGATGGCACAGGGCTTGTGCAAGGGAACTCTGGATGGGTCATTTGGGCTGGAGCCCTGGATTGTGAGGGGGGAGGTGGAAGGGTGGTGGGCCTTGAAACCAGGCTGGGGGATGCTTTACATGGAGTGCCATCAGGTCCACTGATGGAACAAGGGTCACAGTGAGTACCACCCTGGAGTAGACGCTATGCATTTTCTCTGTCTCAGAGCAGGCAAGAAAGGTCAATGTCAGTCCTACAAGAAGCCCCAAGGATGGACCTGGAGGGTGCTCCAGGATGAGAGGAACTCGGGGTATGCTGAAGGAGGAGGTGATATTGAAGGGAAGACTGACTCAGGACTTGTATAAAATCCCCCTTCCAAAGAACTGTGGAATTTTATCAACTTTCCTGTTCTGTAGAATGGGACTGACTTCTTCCCTGGGTGGTTTGGAAGGATTAGATGAAGCAATGTGCAAAGTTGCTGCTGCAGTTCCAGCCACAGCAGGCACAAGTCACATGATAGTTTTATTCTGCTTTGGTAAAACGCAGATTTGAGGAACTAGGACTCCGTTTTCCTAGGACAGTTTTTCTGTTTTCGTAGGAACTAGGATTCTGCTTTCCTAGGAAACGAGATGGCTGGGGGTCCCACCCTGTCTTGCATCATGAAGCTGATGTAAATGAAGCTGTGAGCCTGCTGAGTGTCCCCTCCCAGGCAGGATGACCCAGGAAGGTGTATATGGTCAGCATCCACTGTATGGTATACATTTCTCACTCCTGCTGGGTGTGGGACCATCTCCACTGGAAGAGGCTGAGTACAAGCTACACATGGGATTTTGGCATGTCTCAGTGACTTTTTCCCAGATTCTCTCCCTGATTCACCAGACATAGCCTCTTCCACCATCAGCATCCTCCACCAGGGTGGTATATTTGTTACAACTGATGAACCTACACTGCTACATCATTATCACCCCAAGTCCATAGTTTACATTAGGGTTCACTATTGGTGTTGAGCATTCTATGGGTTTGGACAAATGTATAATGACATGTATCTACCATTGTACTATCATAAGGAGTAGTTTGCTCCACCTACTCGTCCCTCCCTCTCCCCAAACCCCTGGAAACCACTGATCTTTTCACTGCCTCCATAGTTTGCCTTTTCCATAATGTCATATACTTGAAATCATACAGTATGTGGGCTTTTAAGACTGGCTTTTTTCACTTAGTAACATGCATTTAGGTTTCCTTCGTGACTCTTCATGGCTTTATAGCTCTTTTCTTTTTATCACTGCATAATATTCCATTGTCTGTATTAACCACAGCAATAGATCCTTTTTAAATAGGAGAGTCTTATTTTTTAATTACAAAAGTAATACCTATATAATTGTTTTAAAGAGCAATTTATAAAACAAAGTTGTATTGTTGGTCCTATAAACTATAGAATTTTAATATATTTGACAGTAAAAGCACCAAGGAGATGCATAGAACAGAGCCATATTGGAGTAAGAAATGGCATCATTTGGTAACTTGAATACACAGGAATAACTAAAAAAACAGGACTAGTAAATAAGAAGGTTCATATACAAACACTACAAATATATACTTGTTCTCCTTTCTTCTCTCAGCTTCTTTAAAATATGTGAAAATATATAAAGTAATAATCATAACAAAGCACTTCTGGGTTGAAAACATTAATAGTGGGAAGACTTACACTATGGAATAAAGCAGACTTAACAGGCATCTATAGGACACTTCATTCAACAACAGCAAAATACACATTCTTTACAAGTGCACCTGGAGCATTCTCCAGAATAGACCATATATTAGACCAAGAAACAAGCCTCAATACATATAAAAGTACGAAAATCCTACAAATTATGTCCCTGAATATAATAGAATGAAGTTGAACATAAATAACAAAAAGGAATTTCGGGAATTCACAAATATATGGGAATTAAACAATGTACTTCTATGTAACCAATGATTCAAAAAAGAAATAACAAAGGAAATTTAAAAATACTTTGTGATAAATGAAAAGGAAGACAAAACATATCAGTACCTAAGAACTGTAGCTGAAACAGTAGTGAGAATGAAATACAGAGTTTTAAATGCATATATCAAAAAAAAAGAAAAGAACTCAAATCAATAACTTAACCTTCCACCATAAAACCTTGGGAAAAGAAGATGAAATTAAACATAAATAAAGCAGAAGGAAGGACATACTTAAGGTTAGAATGGAAATACATAAAATAAAAAATAGAAAAACAATATAGAAAATGAACAAAACTAAAATTTGTTCTATGAAAAGATCAACAAAGTTGACAAGCCTATAGCTAGACTAATAAGAAAAAAAAAGACTCCACTTTCTAAATCAGGAATAAAAAGGGAATAATAACACTAATTTCAGATAAATATCATAAGGGAATACTATAAACTGCTATAGGCTAACAAATTAAATAAGTAAATAAAATGGAAAAAGTTCCTAGAAAGACACAAACTACTGAAACTGACTCAAAAAGAAATAGAAAATCTGACTAGATGTACAACAAGTAAACAGATTGAATTAGTACATTACAAACTTCTCACAAGTAAATGCCAGGCCTAGATGGCTTTACAGATGACTTATAATTAACATTTAATAAAGAATTAGAATTCTTCACAAACATTTCTAAAAGCTAGAAGAGGTGAAAACATTTCCAAAGTCATCCTATAAGGTTGGTATTAACGTGATACCAAAACCAGACTATGGCATGACAAAGAAAAATTCTACCCTCCAATGTCTCTTATAAATATAGATGCAAAAATTCTAAAAAAAATACCAGTAAACAAAAAGATACGTCATGTCTAAATGAGATTTATCTCTGGAATGGAAGGCTGGTCTAGCATATGACAATCAATTATTTTAATACACCATATCTGTAGACAAACTTTTAAGTACACACACACACACACACACACACACACCCCGATATCTAAACTTCCTGCAAAGCCACAACAATTAAGACAGTGTGGCACTGACATAAAGGCAGACATATAGGTCAAAGGAAATTGAGTTTTCAGACATAAACCCTCACATTTATGATCAACTGATTTTTGACAAAGGTACCAAAACAATTCAATGGGGGAAATAATATTCTTTTCAAAAATGGTCCCGGGACAACTAGATGTGCATATGCAAAAGAACAAAATTGGACCTCTACCTCATACCACACATGGAAAGTTGTCAAAACAGATTGAAAACCTAATGTAAAAGCTAAAAGTATAAAATTCCTAGAAGAAAACACAGGAGTAAATCTTTGTGACCTTGCATTAGGCAGTCCTCTTATATATGACACCAAAGCCACAAAAGCATCAACAACAACAAAAATAGCTATACTGGATTTCATCAAGATTAAAAACTCTGTGCTGTAAATGATACAATCAAGAAATAAACAGGGCTTCCCTGGTGGCGCAGTGGTTGAGGGTCCGTCTGCCGATGCAGGGGACGCGGGTTCGTGCCCTGGTCCGGAAGGATCCCACACGCCGCGGAGCGGCTGGGCCCGTGAGCCATGGCCGCTGAGCCTGCGCGTCCGGAGCCTGTGCTCCGCAACGGGAGAGGCCACAACAGAGAGAGGACCCCGAAACACAAAAAAAAAAAAAAAAAAAAAAAAAAGAAAGAAAAAAAAGAAAATAAACAGTCCACAGAAAGGAAGAAAATAATTTTCAAAAAATATATATATGATATGAGCTTTTAACCAGGATATATAAAGAGCTCTGACAACTCAAAAAAAAATAAAAGTAAAAATTGGCAAAAGGATCTAAACAGATGTTCAAATGGCCAATAAGAACAAGAAAAGATATTCAGGGATTCCCTGATGGTGCAGTGGTTGAGAGCCCACCTGCCAATGCAGGGGACATGGGTTTGTGTCCCGGTCCGGGAAGATCCCACATGCCGCGGAGCGGCTGCACCTGTGAGCCATGGCCGCTGAGCCTGCGCATCCGGAGCCTGTGCTCCGCAACGGGAGAGGCCACAACAGTGAGAGGCCCGCATACCGCAAAAAAAAAAAAAAAAAAAAAAGAAAAGATATTCAATATCGCTAGTCATCAGGGAAATGCAAATCAAAACCACAATGAAAGATCACATCACTTACACCAAGATGTTTAAATTAAATTAAAAAACAAAAGAAAATAACAAGTGTTGAAGATGTGGAGGAACTGGAACTCTTATTGTAAAACATTGAATCTACGTGGGAAAACAGTCTGGAAGTGCCTCAAAAATTTAAACATAGAGTTACTATATGACCCAGAAGTTTCACTCCCAAGAGAAATGAAATATATGTCTACACAAAAACTTGTACATGCATGTTTATATCAGCATTATTCGTAAGAGTCAAAAAGTGGAAGAAATCCAAATGTCCATGTGGTATATTCATACAAAAGAATATTATTCTGCAATAAAAAGAAATAAAGTCCTGTATATCCTACAAAATAGATGAACTTTGAAAACATTATGCTAAGTGAAAAAATCCATAAGGTAAAAGACACACCCCTCACTCTATGATTTTCATGCCTGTGACATAACAGCCATTCTCAACCAAAATCAATGATCAAACAGCATTATTAGTTATCTTTATAATTAACTGCAAAAACAAAGTACTGTAGTGCAGAAGTCGAAGAATACACTAGAATGCATAGTGTTCAAATAGAAATAAAGAGGCAATAAGAGAAAGTCAAATTTTTCTCAGGACAATTGATCCTTTCTTAATTTAATTTTTAAAATTCCTACAGCTATTTTTGTTTCTTATTCTTCTGGATTTTTAAAATCTTTTTCCCCCAAATTTATCTTTGTAAATAAATTTATAATTACCAACTTTAATCCAAGAGCAAGCAGTTCATACATTTTCATGAAAATCAATATATAGTAAAATGACCAAATTATAACTATTTATAAAGTCTATCATACATACAGGCACAAGCTACTTTTTATAAACGTTACATACTAAGAAAACAAACTTTGTACGGGTGTAAAGATTCATATTCACATGGATATTAGTCCACAAAACATATTTATCTGAATTTAATTGAATGATGGGCCTGAAAGTTATTCTTAATACACAGACACATAATTAATTTATTTATCTAGTCTGGATTTCCTATTAAAACTTCTTTTTTGTTTGTTTGTTTGTTTGTTTTTGTGGTATGTGAGCCTCTCACTGTTGTGGCCTCTCCCGTTGCGGAGCACAGGCTCCGGACGCGCAGGCTCAGCGGCCATGGCTCACGGGCCCAGCCGCTCCGCGGCATGTGGGATCTTCCTGGACCAGGGCACGAACCCGTGTCCCCTGCATCAGCAGGTGGACTCTCAACCACTGTGCCACCAGGGAAGCCCCTATTAAAACTTCTTATAGGCTGTGGTCGAGTAAACTTTATAGTGACCGATAAAAAATTATAGGACTGTCTTCTGAAGTGTGGATTCGAGCACAACTTGGATGTACCAATAAATGAATTCTGGGTATTTTGGGACACAGCAGCTCCAAAGAAAAGCTGCTGAATTCTCAAAAGTGCATTTGTATGGTCTACATCCTACATTTAGCTTTCTCCAGCACGAATTCTTGAAAAAACTGGTGCCTCAGTTTCTCACTTTGAACAGGTGGCCTAGCTTCCAGAAGGAATATTTTTCAGTGCCTGGAATACTGAGCAGAGTAACGTACACCCTGATACCGCGCAGGGCCAGCTCGTACCAACTCCCAAGGGCCAGTTGTGAAATTTTCAGGAATTTTGTGAGCTGGTTGACATCAAGTTCGTAGCTTGAAATAGGCCATCGTGGGACTATATACACCACAGACATTGGCAAGGACACTTTTACTCCACTCCTCGGAAGGGGAATATTGAAGGAACACTTCCAACTTCTCTCTTTCCCTCCAGAGAGACTTTCCAGAGTCTGAACTGAGCCTGAGTGTCTTTGGATCTCTGTACTTTACCTCATTCCAGACCAGCTACCCCTGGAAGCTCTTGTCCAGTGTGTGCTTGGCTTATCAGGGTGGCCACTGGTCTGAGACTGTACAGTTCTGGCTGTCATTGCACATGTTTCTTCCTGGTGGAATATTAGGAAGCCCACAGTGGCCACACATCTAGATCAGTTGGGGCAGCAGTAACCATGGTTACATGAGGTTATATCTATCAGATCCTGGATCTATCTATACATGGTTATATCTATCAGAATCCTGGATCTGTCTTCAGTTGGTGCCAAACTCAGAAGGGGAAGAAAGATGCATAGCTTTGGCCTTCAAAGATACTCCCAATATTTTCCTCTTCAAATTAACCACTTTCTTATTTTGTAATTAAAGTTCTCCCAAATTCACCATCTCTCCCCAAAAAACAAATCCATAAATTCAATTCCCTTCTACTTCTTCTCCATTACAAACTTTACTTTTTTTAATAATTTTTTCAAAGACTCAACAGCTTTGTCTTCAATTTTCTGCAGTCCAGTGTCCTTCACTTGTAATTATCTTGTGTTATACTCTGACACATTTGCTTGGATCTGAATCATCCAGCCCCACTAGCTGGAAATGACTTCCTTTCCTTTCATTTTTGTCTCTCACATTTCCCAGATTCCAGGTCGTCCTAACCTTCTGCTTTTTAAGTCTGAAAGTCCTGTGTAGGAGCCTTACTGTGAAGGTTAATTTTATGTGTCAACTTGGCTAGACAACGGTGTGCCGATATTTGGTCCAACATTATTGTGGATGTTTCTGTGAAGGTGCTTTCAAAGATGAAATTAACATTTAAATCATTGGACTTTGAGTGAAGAAGATTATCCCCCATAATGTGAATGGGCCTCATCCAATCAGTTGAAGGTCCTAACAAAGACTGACCTCCCCTGAATAAGAAGAAATTCTGCCTCCAGACAGCCCTTGAACTTGAACTGCAACTCTTTCCTGAGGCTTCCCCAGTTATGTTTTGGACTCTCCGAAGTAGAGAGAGTCAATTTCTCAAATAGAGAGAGAGAGAGAGAGAGGTCATTATCTTTCACACACCTCCCAGTTCAAACGCCATTGTTCTCCTGGAACTGTTCATTTTTCCCCATCTAAACCTTTTCTGCAGTTATTGTTTCAGCACTGAGGGAGTGAGGATTTGGGGCCTAGATATAGAATCGCCATCGTTTTCTCTGAAACCTAATTATTTCAGAGACCTCTCACTTAATATTGGTTTCTTTGCAGATGCAAATCTCAGTTCAGATACCTTGTTCCCACGAATAAGACTTACAGTAAATTATGTTCTTAGAGATTAATTAATAAAACTGATAATCTGGCCTTCCCTGCATATAGTTTCTTGGAAGCTGGCCTCGTATTTGTCTGCAAACTCCTCAGCACACATCTCCTCTGGGAAGGGTTTTCCTGCTGCTCCCCCCACCCCTTCCTCCAGACTTTGGAGAGGACCCATGCACAGAGGGCAGAAGCTACTTTCCTCTCTGTTTGCTTTCCTCACCTCCACTTGTCACTGTCCTGTGCCTACTTTTCTTCCTGGCAACCCTGTCTTTCATAGCAGACGTTTAACGTGCACAATCCACTCCTTCCAACCACACACATATACACACTTAAACTTGATATTCACTGCTCAGTGCAAACTCTAGAAAAATCAGCATAATTATCTGCATTTAATGGATGAGAAGACTGAGACAAAGACTTCCCTCAACACTCACATCTACTAAGTGACAGAATGGAAGATGCTACTTTTGTCCTGCACCTACACACATCCGACCAGGTACCCCAAGGGTCTTTCTATCCAGTCTACTGACCTGTAACTTCCCAGGATGAGGTTCCTTTCTTGACACTGCATGGATGGTAAGAGAATCCTGACTTCTTCCAAAATATGCGGCAAACCATGGACCTGCATTACTCAAAAGTAGCCTTTTAGGGCTTCCCTGGTAGCGCAGTGGTTGAGAGTCTGCCTGCTGATGCAGGAGACATGGGTTTGTGCCCCGATCTGGGAGGATTCCACATGCTGCGGAGCAGCTGGGACCATGATCCATGGCCACTGAGCCTGAGGTCCAGAGCCTGTCCTCCGCAACAGGAGAGGTCACAACAGTGAGAGGCCCGCGTACCGCACAAAAAAAAAAAAAAAAAAAGTAGCCTTTTAAATAAATTAATTACAGTTATCTCTACATTTCTGGTATAGAATGACCAATGACTATTAAAAAAACTTTGTGAAAATATTTTTTAAAATCAGATGTATAAGTATTTGTTTTCCAACTCACAAGGTATTCCCACTATGGCTTCTCTCTAGCTCCTACAGCTATGTCTTTAACATTAGATTAAATATTTAGAAATAAATTATTGTTTAAGAATGAATTGGACTGATTATGGTTTTTAATACATTCAGTTGGACAAAAATCAGTTTGTAATCCACTAACTATGAAAATTTATAAGTGAATTGCTTCAACCAGGGCCAACCTAAGATGCCTTAGAGGCTGAGCCCCATCTTCTTTTTGATGTTACATATTTTCTGAAAAGACCAAGGAATATGGAAGTATAATTTGCAGTTAAAAATAAAAATTTACACTAATGCTCAGATTTTATGATGGAAAATCTAAATCTTCCAGATAAAGTATAAATAGGCATAGTTATACATGCAGAGTCTTATGTATACAATTCCGTTCACACAGCCCCATACACACACACACACACACACACACACACACACACAGAGTCACTCAGTTGTGTACATACACATGCATAAACTCCTTCCTCTTACATTGTGAAAGAATATTAAATGAACGTTATTATGAGAAACTAAAAAGCATATCAACAATTAAACCACAAATATGACAACAGCAACAAAACAGCTTAAAACTAAGTCCCACGTGACCTCTCTGCCTTGGCTTTAATGCTAGTGGACATGAACTTAGCCAGTCTGACTTCACCTGGGATGCTCTCACATTTATCTATTAGCCCCTTTGAGGAGCAAACACAGATATGCTCTTTTGTTTCTCGTGCTCTTTACCTCAAATCTACATTTCACATTAGAAAATAATCCAACTTAATGGCTTCTCCTGGGAGATATCTCTAGATTTATACATTTATTGATAGAGTGGTCGAATGGAAATTTAATCTAATGTACATTTAAGTGGAAAGAATAAGAACAGGCACATTCATTATTTCTATTTATCCCAAGTTAATGTTTTGAGACTCTACAGCTGAATATTTTTTAATGAGTATTAAGTAAAACAGAGATTGCCTCATAATTTAATGTTTCTGCTAATGTGTTTCTTGATTCTAAACTACTATAAATTCATTGCAATTAAGTGGCAGAATTATTTAATGTGATTTTGCCCGTCTGAATCGATTATCGTTTGTCCACAAGAAGCTGTCTGGCAAATACCAAGAATGTATATCACTGACAGGCAAATGGATTTCCCCTCTCAGCAAAGCGTAACATGTAATTTTAATTCATTATCTGAAGATGTAAGATCACATTAAATATATAGAAAATAATCATCCTGACCAGGAGCAGCTGAATTTCCACTATCAAAATATTTGTCTCTATCACGTAACACTTTATCTTGAAAAACAGAAGAAAAGTGCTATTTTTATCAGATTCACCACGTGTATTTGTCAGATTCTAGAATGTGTCCTACATTTGTCCACAACTCTTTAGCATTAAGCCAATAAAGAGACCACATGACTCCCTCTTTCTACTACGTGGACTAGCTGCTGGTCCCCTTTCTACCTCTGTATGTTGTATGAGTACCAACATCCTAAAAGCCCTTTAAACTCTGATATTTTATTAGTTTCTGAAAACAGATCCGTTGGATTTTTAGCACACCAGAGTCCCATTCAGGATACTTCCTTCGATTCTAGAACATTGAAGTGGAAATCAACCTACAAAATCTGTCCACTGGCCCATTTACCAGATAAGAACATTGAGGCCAAGAACTGGCAAATGACTTGCTCTTGTGTAGAAGCACAGCAGCTTTGAGTGTTTAGTGTATATTTCTTTCCCTGGGCTGCCTCTTTAGGTACATCTTACCTGTCCTTCTCCACTGTCCATGCTGAATAGGTCAGCACAGCTGCCTACCCTAGGGAAGACTTCTGAGACCTCAGAGGGCTGTGACTGGTGGCCCCAGGGTGGTTCTCAGCAGCAGCCAGGCTTCAGGCTGACCTTCTCCATGAGGCCCCAGACTCACTCCATCATGTCCCCACTGGGAACATTCCCCATGCCTCACCCACCGCTGACTCATCACCAACCTCAGTGACATTTCCAAAGGGAAATCCACAGGAGGGTCTTGCTGAGCCTCCTACTGGCAACTGCAGAATCACAACCACCTTTTGAAAGTCAAGATTCCCTGAAGGAGCTCACTCAGAACTCTCCACAACTGAGCACATGAAAGAGAGAGACACACACACAGGCACAACAGGCTCCCATCACATTCCTTCATTCAGGAAATGTTTACGGAGCAACCACTGTGTAGGCTTTGGGGATAGATACATTGGTGAATGTGGATGACACAGTCCCTGCCCTCATGGTGGTGGGGAGGGAGCAGATTATAGAACTAGTCAGTACGTAACAAACAATATTACTGTAGAAATTGTAAGTTTTCCAAAGGAAATAGTCAAGGTGAGGAAAACAAGACAGGTTGAGAAAGCTCTACATCAGGTGGATCTTGGCTCTAAGGAGGTGATGTTTGAGCTGAATTCAGAAGCATAAAAATAAGCTTCTCAAACTCCAGTCACTTTTACCTTGACCCATGAAGCTCCTGCCTCAGTGGCCTCCACTGAGAACCCTGGATCTCCAAATTTGTTGCTGCCTCAGGGCATCTGCTTGAGTGTTTCTCATTCCCGAGGTGCTTCCCTAGAAATCTCAAGGTCAGCTCCTTCTAATCTGGCTCTCAAGTTTCATGTGACCTTCTCAAAGAGGTGGGCCCCACTACTCCATATAAAGTAGCCCTTGATGTTCTCAAACACACCACCCTGTTTCCTTAATTTTTCTTAGGATTCCAGAAATAAATTATATGACCTATCTTTTATCCAACCTTGGTTAAAATTCTAGTTGAAACTGGAAACGTGTAGCAGTTAAAAAAATTTTTGAGAGAAACTAGGAGTAGAAGTTATCAAGAAATATAGTGGACAAAAATATATTAAGTGTATAGACATAATTTTTATAATGTTGATAAGTTAATATATATAGTATAAACATATTAAGTGTAATGTAAATTCTACACCTCTTTAAATATTAATTAAAACCATTTTTCTGGTTATAGAAAGTATATGCCATCATAAAAACATTTTGAAAAGGTAAGAAAAAAAATTGTAACAAGAGGATGTCTCATTACCAATAAACAGAGACAAGTGAAAGACCCAGTAGCTCCTAGTAACTGCTCTGATGGAGCAGAGGTGATCCACAAGTGTCAGTCAGTGCAACACTCGTTAAGTGGTTTGGTTATATCCAGTCAAGCTGAAGAAGAGCAAGCTCACAACCCAGCCATGCTCCCAGGTAGATAACCTAGGAGACTTTACACTCCTGCACAAGGACATGTGCACAACAAGTTCATATTGGCATTGGGGATGCAAAAACAGGACACTACCTTAATTCTTATCAGTAAAATAGAAAAAAAAATTTTTGTCTATTTCTTCACATGTGCAATTTTGTAGAAGAGTGATTATAACCATACACATCAACATGAAAAATCTCACAAATGTGGCATAGACCGAATGAAGCAAATCCCAGAATACATATGTAGAGTTTAAAAACCTTCAACACATTTTGTTTAGCTATATAAACCTACACAAATACATATATTATAAGACTACTATGTACCGACTATTAAAAAAAGCGACGCGAGAAACAGGAATTTCAGGATGGTGGCTCCCTCCTGAGACAGGAAGGGGAATGGGATTGGGAAGGAATACAGAGGGCTTCCAAGATGTGGGGATTGTCCACATATCAGGTTGAGTGGATGGTATGGGAGCATTTGTTGTGTTGTTATGTTAGTTGCATATGTAATTCATATAAATTCATTTATGAAACATTTCATAATGAAAATGGGGTCTAGAAGAAGAGAAACCAATATAAGAGTTTTTAGAATACAAAATTCTAAGTTAACCATTAAATTAATATAGACATAAGGAAACACAGAGACTATGAACATATCAGTTCTCCTTAAAAAAATTAAATCTCTACTTTCTCTGTATCTTTTTTTAAGATGTTGGGGGTAGGAGTTTATTAATTAATTTATTTATTTTTGCTGTGTTGGGTCTTCGTTTCTGCACGAGGGTTTTCTCTAGTTGTGGCAAGCGGGGGCCACTCTTCATTGCGGTGCACGGGCCTCTCATTATCGTGGCCTCTCTTGTTGTAGAGCACAGGCTCCAGATGCGCAGGCTCAGTAGTTGTGGCTCACAGGCCAAGTTGCTCCGCGGCATGTGGGATCCTTCCAGACCAGGGCTCGAACCTGTGTCCCCTGCATTAGCAGGCAGATTCTCAACCACTGTGCCACCAGGGAAGCCCCATCTCCGTATCTTTTCATTGTCGTTAATTAATTTTGAAACTTTTTTTTCTTTTTCACCCCCTCTCAAAATGCTGTTTTCTAACACAGGCTTTTGGGCTTAAAAACAATATTTTCCCTTTTTTAAAATTGAGGTATAATTGAGGTATAATATAATTATATTAGTTTAGATGTACAACATAATTATTGGGTGTTTGTATATATTACAAAATGATCGCCACAATAAGTCCAGTTAACCTGTTGCCATACATAGTTAACGAATTTTTTTTCTTGTCATGAGAACTTTTACGATTTAGTCTCTTAGCAACTTCCAAATATGCAGCACAGTATTACTCACTATAGTCACCATGCTGTTCATTGCATCCCCATGACTTACTTGTTTTGTAACTGGACCTTTTGACCTCCTTCACCTATCTTGCCCACTCCTCAGTATATATATCAAGTAAACTTGCCAAAACCTTTGTCACTTAAATTTCTCTTAAATTTATAAACTGCTTGTCTTGGAGTTCATTTTGATCACCAACCTTCTGCTAATTAAGAAGGGAGAATGACCTCTCTACTGTGGTTAGAATGAATTTAACCAGCTTTCAACAAGTTAGTCTTCAAAAATAAATTACTAGATATACGAGGGTAACTGCAAAATGCAATGTTTACTCAATTTCCTGGAGCTCTGTTACGATAATTTCCTGTTTGTCTACTTGATTATTTTTCCACCCCCTCATAGAATGTAGACATTATGAGAGGAGGTTTCCCCTGTGACACAGTTCTTAGAATAGTATCTAGCTCCTAGTGAGCCTAGATAAATATTTGCTGAATACATAAAAATTAAAAACCTCTTCAGAGATTTTATAGGCAATGGATATACATCACAAGAGAGTCAAGTAAAGCCCAAGTCTGAACTTGCTACACACAGAGAAAGTTTTCAAAATTATTGTCAACTAAAATTTTAATGAATACTCTTCATTCCTCATGACTTTCCCCTAAGAATAAAAGATGATATTTCTGATGTTCTTAACTTGAAGGGACATGGTTTTCCCATTAACTTTCTAAATAGTCGATGGCCATTATCCTTGGTGCCAAATATCAAGCAGTGTATTTTTATAGAAATTGTTGCAATGATTCTATAGACCTTCAGTCCTGAATCCTCACATATAATTTTATCAATATTTTTCTACATATTTCTACTGATTTTTTTCCTTAGGTGACTATGTTCCAATTCCTGTTATCAGCTTCAGAGAAGATAGAACTAGCTTTTGAGTCACACATGAGCATGGAAGGTCTACCTTGTTCATCTCCCTATCCCCCAATCCCGGTTCAGATACTGACCAGTGGCCCATGAGAGCTTTGACAGAAGGAAGCAGCAGTTACCAGGGGTAAGAGAAATCACAAAGGACTACCACAAAGGGCATTAAGATAAATCAAAATAGACATTTTAAAATTCTTATGCCAGACAAAATGGCAGGAGTCGCCATGGCTTCGAAGCCATTGAGCAGGTAACTGAACAAGATGAGGATGAAAACTGTCAATACAGAAAGAACTGAGCTGTTAAAATGGCAGGTTTAGGAGGTTCAGGATGAGAAAGCAGATGCTGAATAGACAATGAGTTATAAAACTGGCTAATGTATGCAGTTTGGTGAGTTTGGACACATGCATAACCCATAAGACCATCACCATAAACAAGGTAATAAATGTATCATGGGCGTGTACAACTCTTTAAGTTGTGTACATTAAATATTTTTTTTTGGTATATCAATAATATCTTAATAAAGCTGTAAAAAAAGAATTTTGGCAAAAAAAAAAAATCCCTCTACACTGAAATGTAGACTATAGGAAATGGAAAGATTCTATTATCTTACATAATGCAGAATTCAAACACAGTCAAGAGAAGTACAAGGAAAAAAAATATATAGGCCATTCTCACTTATGAACACTAGTTTTAATCCTAAGTGAAACATCAGCAAACTGAAAAAAATTTGGCTAAGCTTTTGTAACTTTGAGAAAGTGTAGGTTATGTAAAGCAGACATCGTTGTATGGCATGAAGATAATCAGATAATATAAAAGGCTACACTTAAAGATTTGACAATTTTTTTAAAATGGCTAAATATAAGAGTGAAAATTAAAGGGAGATGAGACTGGTTAACTAATAAAAGCAGTAGGTAATTTTTTAGCGTTAATTTTGGTTTACATGGGATATCATTTCCAGTAACTCTACTGTATATGCCTACTGGATAATTTATTCATTCCTGCTTTCTAATCAGCTGTTTATTGGAGGTCAACCACATGCCAGGAACTGGGGGTTGAAGGTTGAATAAGTTTCCACCTACAACCCCAAGAAATACATGGTGTTATCTGAATAATCTTTTTGTACTGTATCCTTGTTGAAAAAATATTCCACCATTATACATTCATCTTATTTTTTAATTTGCTGTACTGTTAAAATACGAATACTCCTGTGTGGGATGCTAACATTGTAAATATAACCAGTCATACACACTTCTAACAATTCTAAAAAGTAAGTTAAAGAAAAAATAGCAAGCATTATCACCCTCTTTCTTGATAGCAGATTTATTGGGAGTGATGGAGAGGACAGAAGAGAAGGCTATGAGAGTTTTGGGCATCTCTCCAGGTAGAGGTACAGAGGCCCCTGCCATGTATAATGTATGGAAATAGTCTCAGAGATGTCTACCTTATATTTAAAATTTTTCTTAGCACTGAAAACGAACATGATTCTTCATGATAATATAACACATTTTAAATTGCATATTTTGATTAGAATCTTCATAGAATTTGACTCATTTGCTAATAAATAGCTGAATTAAATATACTAATTGTTATGGATTGAATTGTTTCTCCCATAAATTCCTACTTGGAAGTCCTAAGTCCAGTACCTCAGAATGTAACCTCGTTTGGTATAGGTTCTTTACAGAATTAAGATGAGGTCATTAGGTCAGGCCCTAATATGACCGGTGTCCTTATAAGAAAGGGAAATTTGATACAGGGAGAACCCCATGTGAATACAAAGATAAACATCTGCAAGCTAAGGTGAGAGGCCTGGAACAGATCCTCACTCACAGCCCTCAGAGGAAAAAAAAAAATCTGCTTACATTTTAATTTCAGACTTCTAGTTTTCAGAACTGTGAGGAAATAAATCTGTATTGTTTAAGGCACCCAGTTTGTGATGCTCTTGTGACAGTCCTTGCAAAGTAATATACTAACAATACCTATTGCAGAAATAACTTTGCTTTATTAAATATCAGACTTACATTCATATAGCTTCTGGTTTAGAAAGGCTATGTTTAATGCATATTGGAATATTTACAAAGATCATAGAAAACCCATGGAGTTCACTGTGACTATTCTCTAAGTGATCACTTCTAGCAAATTAGGAGGCTTGAAGTTTTGAACTGGTTTTTCAAAATTTCTGGATTCTGTTGTTATAATTCACAAAATGAAAGAATTTGGTATAAATTTAACAAAATATGCATAATATCTATATAGGAAAAACTACAAAACTCTGATGAAAGAAATCACAGAAGAATTAAATAAATAAAGAGATACTCCATATTCATGGATAGGATGACTCAACATTGTCAAGATGTCAGTTCTTCCCAACTTGATCTATAGGTTCAATGTAATCTCATTCAAAATCCGAGCAAGTTATTTTGTGGATATCAAAACATATTCTAAAGTTTATGTGAAGAGGCAAAAGACCCAGAATAGCCAAAGCGATACTGAAGAAAAACAAAGTTGGAGGATTGATGTTCTGCAACTTAAGACTTACTATGAAGCCACAATAATCAAGGCACTGTGATATTGGTGAAAGCATAGACAAATAGATTAATGGAACAGAATAAGCCCAGAAATAGAACCATACACATTTAGTCAACTGATCTTTGACAAAGGAGCAAAGCAATACAACGGGGGAAAGATAGTCTTTTGAACAACTGGTACTGGAAGAGCTGACATCTACATGCAAAAAAAGGAAAAAAGTCTAGACACAGGCCTTACACTCTGCACAAAAATTAACTCAAAATGTGGATCAAAGACTTAAAAATGTAAAACTTAAAACTATAAAACTCCCAGAAGATAACATAGGAGACAACCTAGATGATCTAGGGGATGACCAGGGTATTTTAGATACAACACCAAAGGAACAATCCATGAAAGCAATAATTGATCAGCTGGACTTCATTAAAACTAAAAACGTGTTCTCTGAGAAAGACAGTGTTAAGAGAGTGAGAAGACAAACCACAGACTGGGAAGAAGTATTTGTGAAAGACACATCTGATAAAGTACTGTTATCCAAAACATACAAAGACCTCCTAAAACTCAGCAATAAGAAAACAAACAACCCAATTAAAAAGTGGGTCAAATATTTTAACAGACAAGTCACCAAAGAAGATACAGATGTCGAATAAGCATATGAAAATATTCTCCACATCATGCGTCATCTGTGAAATGCATTAAAAAATGACACCACTACATACCTATTAGAAAACCCAAAATCCAGAACACTGACAACACCAAATGCTGACAAGCATGTGGAACAACAGGAACTCTCATTCATTTTTAATGGGAATGCAAAAGGTACAGTCACTTTGTAAGACAGTTTGGCAATTCTTATAAAACTAAACATATGTTTATCATATGATCTAGCAATCACACTTCTTGGTATTTACCCAAAGGAGTTGAAAACTTGAGTCCCCACAAAATCCTGTATTTTAATATGTATATAGCTTTATTCATAATAGCCTAAACTTGGAAGCAACCAAGATGTCCTTCAGTAGGTGAGTGGTGCATGGCACAACCTGACAGTGAAATATTATTCAACACTAAAAACAAATGAGCTATCAAGCCATTAAAAGACATGGAGAAGCCTTAACTTCATATTCTAAGTGAAAAAAGTCAATCTAAAAAGCTATATACTATATGATTCCAACTATGTGACATTCTGGAAAAGGTACAACTATGAAAACAGGAAAAAAATCAATGGTATCCAGGGGTTGGGGAGGGGAGAGAGAGAGAAATAAGCAAAGCACAGAGAATTATGCAATTATGAGAGATATGTCATTATGTATTTGTACAAAACCATGGAATGTACAACAACATGAGTGAACCATAATGTAAACTAATGTAAACTATGGACTTTGATTAATTATAAACCACTGTAGATTCATCAGTTGTAATAAAGGCACCAATCTCCTGGTAAAGGTTTTTTTTTTGTTTTTTTTTGCGGTACGCGGGCCTCCCACTGTTGTGGCCTCTCCCGTGGCGGAGCACAGGCTCCAGATGCGCAGGCTCAGCAGCCATGGCTCACGGGCCCAGCCGCTCCGCTGCATGTGGGATCTTCCCAGACAGGGGCACGAACCTGTGTCCCCTGCATCGGCAGGCGGACTCTCAACCACTGCGCCACCAGGGAAGCCCTGGGAAAGGATTTTTAATGGGGAAGTCTATGTGGGTGTGAGTTTATGCACGTGTCAGGCCAGAGTATATGAGAAATCTCTGTAATTTCCCACCAATTTTTCTGTAAAACTTAAACCACTCTTAAAAAATAAAGTAATAATAAAAAATAAATGTACTGAGGGGTTTGCTAAATTCTGTCAATAAAATAGTAAAGCTAAATGAAATCAAAATAATTGTTTCCAACTAGTATTTTCAGTTCTTGCTACATTTGAAAGTATCATATTTCATATTTTGCCCTTTCCATTTAAAATATTATGGTCAATACTTCTCCAATTTATGGTCATTGCCATCAAATTGAACTTCTATCAAAATTCCCTTATTTGGTAGTTGGCATATGTTGGCTTCCATTTTCACAGTATTGTTTGATAGAAGTCTCTAAGAGGAATGTTGGTTTAATTCACCATCTATTGGTATCTTGTTTGTGTGAAAGGTTGTGTACATTTTATCTTCATTGCTAATGGGTGTTTCACTCATTCAATGTCTGGGGAAAGCAGCTTGATCTCCTGCTTCACTAGGATGAAACTTAAAACCCAAATTGTCCAGAATCCCACATAGGTCTTCTGACAACAGTCCATAATACTTCTACTTTATGGTACTGTACAACTTTTATGTCTGACATACAATGTCCACTCTCATTCAAATACATAATGTGTGTATAGCAACAGTCCCATGCCCAGTATGTGAATTTTCATTCTGTTACTGCTCTGCTTTGTATATTTCAAAATATATCATACACCAGCCTAATTTTATTTGTCAGTAGCTACTAATTCTTTACATTCTACTCTTTATGCCTATAATTAGTCATCTGTTTTAACAAATCATGTATATCCTGGGGGTATTAATTTACATATAGACACATTCTGCATATTATTTAATCAGTTTAATACTGGGGATGGATATCAAGACATTGAAGTAACTAAATGCAGGTATATTTTTATGTTAATTGGCATCAATACAAGATAGTATTAGATAGAAAAAAGGAGCGTGCAGTCCTACTTAAGCAGTCCTACTTAAACAGATGTAAGTGTGATTACGCATAGAAAAATGTTAATAGATTTTATCTATGGGAAATGGAAATAGAGTAGGTTTTCCTTCCACTTTATGATGTTCTGAATTAAGGAAGACATGTTAAATCAACCATATGCTATTTGGGGAACTCAGACACCATAAGTTCTAGTTGCTAAGGGAGGTTGACTATAGTCCTAGGAAATAAGAATCTTTCAATTATTTATATCCTTTGGAGAACTTCAAACCATCAGTGGCTGTGAATAAATTGATTAAAATATAAGCAAATATAGTTTAGTAAAATAATACAGAATACAGGAGGCCCAGCACCAGCTGTTCCTGAACCATCATCCCCAGGAGGGTCAGAGCTGTATCCTAGGAGCCTTACAGGGGGTCAGCCCAAGAGAATAAGTTTTGTTCTGCCAGATTTGGGGAATTTTGATCTTTAGGATTCTTGCATTAGTTTACTGGGGCGACGTAGTGTGTTACCAAGTCTCTCTCTTTTTTTTTTTTTTTTTGCGGTACGCGGGCCTCTCACTGCTGTGGCCTCTCCCATTGCGGAGCACAGGCTCCGGACGCGCAGGCTCAGCGGCCATGGCTCACGGGCCCAGCCGCTCCGCGGCACGTGGGATCTTCCCGGACCGGGGCACGAACCCGTGTCCCCTGCATCGGCAGGCGGACTCTCAACCACTGCGCCACCAGGGAAGGGAAGCCCACCAAGTCTCTTTTTCTAAACGTAAGCGGTCTTCAAAGAAATGTTTAGCTCAAACATTTCAATAAATTTACTTCAGCCATTTGAAAGCCAGCAAAACTTTTGAACATAGATCAAACTTGCCAGAGTAAAGAGAAATCAGCCACAGAAGTTTGAATGGGGTTAAAGCCTGCTCTTAACTACAAAACCTTTTGATTTTACTCCCTCACCTAGCACAGGGCTGCTCTCAGCATAGATCCACAAACTTTATTTTATCTTTAGACACTGTTTTATAAACTCTGTATCCTCCTTAACACTGTGCTGTCCCCATTGACTGAAATATCCAGTTGCAGGGGACACATTTGCTCAGGGTCTTCAGCTCTGCTCTTCAGCTCTGCTCACACCTGGTGGGAAGGTGTGCCCTGATTCTGGCTCAGCTAGACCTGGGCCCCAGGCCTTCTCTTCTTGTTCTAGGGCCTCCTGCACATCCTTTAATTCCTCTGTGCCTCAGTTTCTACAGTTGCATAATAGCACAGCTCTTTGATGATAATGCAGCTGTTTGATAAAAATAAAACTATATTCAACAGGCATAGAATTTTTCAGGTGAGCACCTGAGGCCCTGAGATAAGGAACAGTGTCCCTAATCTAGTGGCAGAGGTGGGACTGAATCCAGGTTCCCTTCTCTTATAGGGCACTGTCACGGCCCTTTCCTAGACTAACCAAACTGGGAATCACTCCTAAATTTCCTATGAGAAATTTGGTGTGTAAAATGTAGTGGAAAGTCCTTAGGATATTATTCATATTTTATGAAATGATGGTGTCAGATTTGGATGGCGCCCTTTAAAGAGCAAGGTGTAAAAAGTGAAGGATGAATCCTGCTCAGAAAGAATGTCTCCAATGATACAATGAGGCAAACGCTTGGATAGAGTTTTCTCCCATTCTGCCTACACTCAAGCCGAGAAATTTTCGTACCAAAAGAAAACAGCCGTCACTGAAAATCCAAGACCCACTAGCTGAGGCTTTCCTACAAGGCAAAGGAGTAAATCCTTCCCATTTTCACTCAGTCCAGGGTGTGTCAGCAGTAAATGCATTTGAAATGCATTTACAAATCTCTTAGACTCTTTACACTAATAAAATTCATGACTTTGCCCTTGCAAATGTTCTCATGCATAGTGTGTGGCCTTGCAAATGTTCTCATGCATGGTGGCTCTTGATTTCTCTAAAATCCTTTGGCTTTGGCTATGATCCACACAATTTAGCTGTGGGTTATCATGTATTATTTTATAATTGATTCACATTGTTCTCTAACTGATTTCTGTCTGAGTCACGTCACTGAAACCATGTCAAGGAACTCTCCAGAAGCTTAAAGAGACTGAAGGAAAATTACCATCTTCCACTGGGAAAATCTTATAAGCAAACCACTACTATAGATAAATAAACACGAATATATATATTCATATATATGAATGTGAAGACCAAGGTGGTCTTATAACATTTCCTTCAGCTTGACTAAATTTAAACAGGCTTCTTTTTGACTCCAGACCTGACCTCCCTTTACTTAGAGCATTTACTTGGGAAAATTTACCAATTGTTTTCCGTTCTCTTTGAGATGTAAATTTTTAAAAGGCCTCTTGCCAGTTTTGCAGGCCAGGGATGCCTTTCTCAAGGACCTGGGAGCGATCTCTCTGAAGTGTAATCAGCAAGGAGCGCTGCACCTACCCCCCAGTCTCTGTGGGAGGGTAGGAACCTAGCTGGAAGGCTCTTTGCTCCAAGTTGTAAAACCACCTCCTCACATGAAGATAGAGGAAAGTCCACATTTTGTCAATGAGCTTTGAAACCCTTTCCCAGTTTCCTAACTCTTACCCTTCCCAAAGGCAGCAGTCACCATGAACCTAAAGCACTGCTTCTGGTGTCCCTGGGAAAGGGAAGAAAGAGACACAGCTTATAAACCAAGACAGCAGTGACGGGTCCTGAGTAATGTCCACATCCTGCTGGGTTGGAAGAGCAAGACTCACTGCCCTGGCAGAGGAGTCGTCTCCAAGGTGGTAACCTGCCCGCTGGAATCCCTTCCCTTGCCTGTTGTTCTCCAAGGACCCTTTGGAGAGATGCAGGGGAGGCTGTCCCTTCTGGAAAAGCACCACTTAGAAACCTGTTTCTAAACCTGTTTCAGGTTGGGGCCTCAGGGTCACCATAGGGTATAAGCAACCCCAATTCTTTGTTTTCAGCGGACCCCCGTGTCTTTGAGAAAACAGTCCTGTGAAGGTAGATGGTCTTTCTGTCGATTTGCAGTTGGTCAACACAATTAACTAGGGACCAATGCTGAAATATTGTTCCTGGATCAAGGGCAAGTCTGGGATATCCTGCCTCTTAGAAACAGACCTGAATATGGGCCCAGCTCCACAAAGTTCAGTTTAATATGTATCTTGCTCTCTGCCTCAAAACAACAGTTAAGAAACAATGGAGAGTCTGCACTTTGTCTGGAGGTGGAATCCTAGATGAGGCCATGCACAATTCTGATATTTGTTAGACAGGAATTGGGCCTGCGAGAAGCAGACATGAGCCAGATGCCCTTCGCATCTTCAGATATATTTCCTGCCCTGGAGCTGCTATTGGCACTGTAAAAGATTAATAAACAGAAACTTCAATTAAATAGAGTCAGGAGACCAGAAGGGGGAGTTCTCATGCCCTGTGACTATAGCAGAGTCCAAGAGGAAGAAGGAAGATGCCTCTTCTTTCCTAGCAAGGATCCAGCCAATGAAAAGCCATGGACTCTTTATTTACTATGGCCCTTCCAACTTTCTTTTCCCCTGTATGGAATTGCCCTCCTTCCCTGGCTGTGAGGGGACTAACACGTGGCTCACCATGGTTGCAGACCAGAATTGCAATTCTCTGCTGATCCCAGATAAATACATCTTTGCTGGAGAACTATCTGACAATTTATCTGTTTTATGTCAACAGTACCAATTTTAGTTTAGGAGTTGGGAGCTGGACTTTTCCAACATTAAATACTATGATCTCAATGGCCATCCTAGATTACGGTCCTAAGGAGAAAGTTCTTCTTTCAGCAAAGCTGTGTTTTCTCCCTCTTCTAATTTATTTCCAATGCCTTAAATGTTTTCTATCAAGTCCTTGAAAGTTCAGCCACCATTGACACTTGGTGTGCATTCCAAAACAACAACAGCAAAAAATTTAACAAAATGCTGTGCTCACCCATAGCAGGCTTTCCTGCTCTGTCCTCGGGAAAAGCCTGGAGTGAAAAATGACCTTTGCTTCCTCCACGTGTCTTGCCTCAGCCAAGCCCACAGTTAGCATCTCTCACTTGTCCCACCTCAGCTGCAGGTGTCATTCTCTGGACAAGTTAGAGTTTCCTGAGTGCAACTGACACACTGCCACTCTGGCTAATTGTGATTCAGGGAGGCTGAACAATGAATCCTCAGAAGGACAAGAGCCAGAGAACAGTGGAGTCCTGGGAAATGAGATGCAATGGACAGTCCCTTAAAGGTGCAGAGATTCATATATTTTTATCCTTGATTCTATCTCGCAGTCAAGATTCAAGTTCCAGAACAGGGAAACTCTGATTGGCCTTGTTTAAGTCTCATGCTATCTCCTGTGACCAGGGGTTATGGAGAGGGCAGTTTGATAGATATTCTCACTGTGCAGGATTTGGGGGAAATGGGATGACCAATGCTTGATTTTTCTGGGAATTGCCCAGTTTTATTACTAAAAGTCCTACACACTGGGAACCCTATCAGTCCCATGAAAAGTGGGGTTAGCTGCTCACACTGAGGGAGACACTCACCTCCTCAGGGAGGGCTTGCTTCTCATAGGAAACTGAGACGTTATTACCTTAGGCAGAGTGAATGATGGGCTGGCCTAAAACTGTTAATATCCATGACCAAAGAACAAAAATTAGTGTTATTACCAAAATAAGTATGGATTCTGGGCAGGCCCCAAATTGTAAGTGTTAACTTGTGCCCTCTTTTGATTTCTGTTGTGGTATGTAATTTTCTACATGCTACTGGGTCACCAGAGTGGGAAACATGGGAGAGAATGAGAGCGCCAACATGTGGACTTAGTTTTCCATCCTTGGAGCTCTAGACTCCTTTAAAAGGAGGGAGAATTCATTAGTTAGCCAGGAACATCAAAGCACTGTCATCGCCTTTTTCCTTGTGGTTTTTTTCTGATTCTAAAACAAGTTTCCTTAAAAAGCATGGGTTTGAAGGACAGTGTGTACCTGCTCCACACGGACCACATTGGGCTGTCAACAAATTCAGGATACATCAGCTCTAACTCAGCATCTGTTCAAAAACAGGCACAAAAATTCACGTGGAGTTACAAACATGACCAGGCTCTAGACCACAGCTCTGAGGAGCATGCAATGGAGTGGCCCCAGTCACGGAATCAATTTCCTTGGAATCAGTTAACTTTGCTGAGTTTCACGGCCACAAACTGTACCTTCCACCTCCTGCAAACCTCCCTCCAGTGAGTCTCCAGGAGTCCAGAGGAGTAAGTTTCCACACATCTTTGAAACTATCCTGCCTCTCCTGTGAAATCTGTAGACCTCTTGTTCTCCTTAGTACAGTCTGTGAATATGGAGTGTTCCATACCTACATTGCACAATTAAATGTAATTTCTGTGTCATGATTAAAATTACCAGGTGACTAATATTTAATGATACATCAACTTCACATTTCATCAGAATTCTTACTTCTATTTCCTATTTCATCAGAAAAGGTATATTTTAATATGTACAACTGAGGTAGCTACACTGGGGACACCTAGGAACTCAGCATTGCCAAAGTCATATGTGATGTCTGTTCAACAATTGCTGAACATTGTTTTTAAAAAGCCAAATTTTAAAAGCCTCCTTGAAACTTACGCTTCTACTCTGAGAAGATTTTGGAATGTAAGAGCTAAAATATTAGTCCTTAGCTATTCCTTTAGACTTAAGAGGATTTACTCATTTTTACTTCAAGTTTTGATTTTTTTTGCTTATGTGCAGATGCTTCTTAATTGTTGTAAAAGTAGATCTTTCTATTTTATTATATTCTTTGCATTCTTTAATCCTAAAGCCATGCACATCCCAAATTTGCAAGGGATGTCCCAATTTATATTATTCCATTTTCTGCATCAGAAAAATTAATCAGATATTCCAACGTTCAGTGTTCAAAGCACATCTCATGGACAACCTCTTGCAATAAAAATGGCACAAAGCTGATGTATTGTACAATTTGCCCCAATTTTTGTTTGGGAGAAGAGGATGATACTCTACAGATGTTGCCCTGAGAAACCAAGGCAGGAGCTTCAGCTGTCTCTCTGTCTGAAAGTTGCAAATGTTAAGAGCAGCTTTGATGATCACGGGAGCATGGACAACATACACTGTGTTTTGTTTTTAGTGAACAAAGATGCATAACGTAATGAGTGTACAGATCCTGCAATTAGCCAGAACATTTCCTGTAAGGCAGGTAAATGTTCAACATATTACTTGGCGTAAAGAAGATACAACAAAAATGGGGGACACAATGCTTTGTGTTACGGGGTGAATTGTGTCCTCCCCAAAGAAAAGTTAAATCACTAAACCCCAGTACCTATGAACGTGATCTTATTTGGAAATTGGGTCTTTGCAGATATAATCAAGTTAAGATGGGGTCATTAGTGTTAACCCTAATCCGGTATGATTGGTATCCTTATGAGAAGATGGAAGTTCAGATTTAGACACAGGCACACATGTGATGACAAGGCAGAGATTAAGGTGATAAAGCTGCAAGCCAAGGAAAGTCGAGGACTGTCAGCCACCAGAGAGAAAAAAGAGTAAAGGAAGGATTCTCCCCTACAGCTTTCTGAGGGAGCGTGGACCTACTGACACCTTGATTTGGGACGTCTAACTTCCAGGACTGTGAAACAATAAAAGTCGGTTGTTTCAAGCAGCCAGTTTGTGCTACTTTGTTACAGCAGCCCTAGGAAACTAATACCTCATCTTTAAAAAACAGCACTGCACAGAGATTTGTTGATCACCAGCTTTGTAATAGACAGTGGGTAATTTCTGGGGATGCAAAGACGAATAAAATGTGGCTGACTTCTGGAAGAAGTGTGTATATTTTACACTAGTTGGACGTTTTGCACAGCTGGGCATGATGGCTGACGGAAGCCCTAAAAGGCAGTTTTGATTTCTTGGTGCCGTCATGCACTTTAAAACAATAATTGTATTGTGAACCTCTTCCCAGGGCTGTAAGATATTTCAAAAAGGTGTAGATTTATAATGATAAAACCTAACAACAGGCTGTTATGCAAACTGTAGTTTTCAGCTCCTATATTAAGGAAAAATTTCTGTAGACTAGAAGATTAAGGGTGGGGATTATAAATCATTGCTTCTCAATATGTTATTTTGAAATCTCCTGTAGGACTCCAGAAAAGAGAAATCTGTGTTCTTTACTGCCGTCTGGTCCTGAGTCTGTATTTCTTGTTGGTAATTGCTCTTGACTTTTTCATAGCGGCTTTGTGGAAGTATATCTCTTTCTGTCAAACGTGTGATGTTTGATCTTAGGAAAATCTTAGTGGCAACTGGTAAATTTGGGATGTCTACCTTTGAAATTGCATTAAAGGCAAAAATACCGTCTATCGTCTAAGGCTTTTATTTAATTCCAATTATCAGAATCTTTAATAGGAAAGTAAATTTGAGGATAAATCCACAGTGTAAGGAATCCTGAGAGATTCTGGCACTATGAGGAGGATTGCTTTAAAATTATTGCATGGATTCCTCTTTTAGTTTTCAACCCTTAACAATGGTGTCATGACAAAGTAGATCACGATGGATCCATCTTTCTTCCATATGGTCTCACTGTTTAATATTAACACCTGCCCTGGGGTCTTGTAAACTAACCGTACGCTTTTCTTAAGGAATATTACAAGTAAAAGAAAGGTTAGACAACATTTCTCACCCCATTTTATGCAAATGCACTAAATTATGAGCTCTGAAAAAATTAGGAAGGCTATGGAATCAAATACTATCTCTTTCATTGAGAAAATTAAAATTTAATACTTAGAGATGTCATGCAACTACTGGGTATTGAACTCTGCCTCTTTTTTTCACAGAAACATATCTGGAAAAATTCAAATAAGGACTTAGATTTAGACATTATCTTCTTACCCTCCTTCCATTGGAAAAAATAAATATCAGGCCCAGAGTAGTGATGTTTTTATGATTATACAAATGGAATTATATATACTGAAACCAAGAGTGTCGTTTTAAAATATACCCCAATATTTATTTGGGGTAACCCATAATATGAATTATACTGACATCTGAAAGTGTGATATTTCATTTCCTAGAGAATAATAGAAGAAAATTAATTTTGATTACTCTGTGAGAAAAGGAAATTTTGGTGAATATTTTCCTGTCTATAGTTAAAGCTATACTTTTAAAAAGCAAATAGAATTTAATATTGACCAGATAGTATCATATCAGTAGTATCATTATTCTTCTAAGCACTAAGCCAACTTTCACACAGAATCCTAGAGTTTAGAGCTTCCCCTGTCCCATGCAGAGATCCTGATGGGAGTGAGGGAGCTGCTGTGCTACACCTACCAAATAGGGTGATAACACCGCCCCCATAATTACATTGCAAAACACCACCTGACCCCAAGCACATGGACTGGTTTGATTAAATTCTGGCTGATCCCTGTGGCATTTGATGATTGTGTCCCTCTTAGGCAGTGATGTTGGGGGAGTCATTTAATTTCAAATATTTTCAGTCTATGACTTGGGAACACTAGCAATTTGTCACCAGTTTCCATCAGAGAATATGCAGAGCTCAGTGGTTTTTGTTTGTCTGTTCCGAATCCTGAACAAGACTTTTCACATTTGGAATGATTTGGGAATCTTGCAGAAACACAGGGGAGGAGCCGTAACACTTCTGCATCTCCCCGTTGAGCATGGCCCCAGTATTATTATTTATTTCATGCTCCTTTGGAGTAACTATAAAATCACTTCAAAAGGTAGCAGCTTGGGCTTCCCTGGTGGCACAGTGGTTGAGTCCGCCTGCCGACGTAGGGGACACGGGCTCGTGCCCCGGTCCGGGAAGATCCCACATGCCGTGGAGCGGCTGGGCCCGTGAGCCATGGCCGCTGAGCCTGCGCGTCCGGAGCCTGTGCTCCGCAACGGGAGAGGCCACAACAGTGAGAGGCCAGCGTACCGCCAAAAAAAAAAAAAAAAAGGCCTGCGTACAGCAAAAAAAAAAGGTAGCAGCAACATTTAACCTACGTAAAGTATTTTTTGTTATTGCCAATAAAAGTATAGACATATATAAAAGATATATTTTGAAGAGTTCTACTTTGCTTTGAATTAATTATTTATTTGATAAACTGCTAAATTAAAAGAAATACACATAACATGTGAAAAGAAGACAGGAAAGAGGAACTTGGATCTTAGTCAAAACAAAAGGCTTTAGCTTCATAAGGAGATTGGGATTGACATGTATACACTGATGTGTATAAAATGGGTGACTAACAAGAGCCTGCTGTATACAAAAATAAATGAAATAAAATTCAAAAATTCAAAAAAATATATATATACAATATGTTTATCTGGCAATTGGAAATAAATATCAGAGCAGTGTTTAAATAATATGTTTGTTAGTTTACTAAAATACTTCCCCAGCAATTACCTTGGGGAATTTATTTTAAAAATATGATTCTTTAAGGACTCTTGTTAGGAAGAAAAGTAGTGTTAATTATCAAATGAAACAACTATGTAACTGTTGCTAGCTAAAACCCGTTGGAATTTATTACAACTACAGATCTTCCTCAACTTATAAGTGTTATCCTGATAAGTCCATCATAAGTCGAAGATACTGTAAGTCCAAAATGCATTTAATACACCTAACCTACAGAACATCTTGTCTTAGCCTAACCTACCTTACACGTGCCCAGAGCACCTACATTAGCCTACAGTTGGTCAGTATCACCTAACACAAGGCCTATTTTATAATAAGGTGTTGAATGTCTCATGCAATTGATTGAATATTGTACTGAAAGTGAAAAGCAGAATGGTTGTCTGTACAGAATGGTTGTGAGTATATCACTTGTTTACCCTCATAATCATGTGACTGACTGGGACCTGTGTCTGCTACCACTGCCACGCATCAGGAGAGAGTAAGTATCACACCAAATATCACTAGCCTGGGAAAAGATCAAAATTCAAAGTATGTTTTCTACTGAATGCATATCACCTTCCCATCATAATAAAGTTGAAAAATTGAAGTGGAATTATGTTAAGTCACGAACCACCTGCATAACTGAGGGCAATATTTTTAAGGGGATTCTGACTTATTAGTGTTAACTTTTAAACCATAGTTTAAAATAGATTAATGCTAGTGAATATAGACAATATTAATGAACATATGTTAATGCCTACTCTTCAGCAGGTTACCTAACTTCTATTAGTATATAAAACGAGGTTGAAATAATACGTGTCTCCCTGGGTTGCTGGGAGGAGTAAATGAGTTGATATGCTATAGCAGTATCGATTAGTATTGCTATTGATCAAAGAACGTGTGTGTGTGCGTGTTTGTGTGTGTGTGTGTGTGTGTGTGTAATGTAAATAGCCCTACACACTAATTTTCACTTCTCATCATACCATATACATTTTCACATTGTGCTACAAATTACCCTTCTATCAATGTCTGTGTATAAATCTTTTCAAAAATAGATTCTTAGAAAGTTCTAACATCAAGAAAACAATTGCTGTACCAAAAAATGTGAAAAAAAATGTAGGCACCTAGAACATGTTACCCAATTACATTATAAAATTTCATAACAAATATCTATATAAAACAAATATCTATAATATAAATATATAAATACATATAAATAAATATATAAAAATATATGAATTATGTATATATATATATATATATATATATAT